>NC_044555.1:132428344-132736032 GCF_007565055.1 Rhinopithecus roxellana | reverse complement strand
AAGAGGTTCATTAATGACTTCAAATAATATGTCAAGGATGAGGAGGTTGTAACAATTGACAAGGCTGTGGTTGAGATGACAAACAACTTTAACCTGGATGTGGATGAATGAGACATTGAGTAGCGCCTAGAGATGGTGCCTGAGAAATTGAGTAATGAGGAGTTGTAGAATGGGAAAAGAAATGCATAGTTGAAGAATAGGCAAGAGAAAAGGAGACTGCAGGAGAAGAAAAATAACCCCCAAGAAAATTCATAGAAAAGGGTTTGGCAAAAGACTTTGCAGGCCTCAACAAGCTCCTTGAAGAGTTTAAAAACATGGACCCCAACACTGAAAGGTTTTCATTTAATAAAGAGGAATGCTCGTGCTGAATGATCTGCTTACAAACAACTCTATGAAAACAAGTAAAATAAATCAAGCAAACCACCATGGACATATATTTCTGAAAAGAATGTCATCTCCTTAAGAAGAGTTTCAGGAGGTATTTCAGAAGAAGACATTGTTATCATAGGAGATGACAGCTCCATGCCTGTTACTGTTCCTGCGGACCTTCCAGTGGGACAAAATGTAAAGGTAGAAAATAGTGATATAGATGACCCTAACCTGGCATAGGCCAAAGCTAATATGCATGTTTTAGTTTTTAACAAAACAGTTTAAAAAGTAAAAAATAAAAATAGAGAATATAGAATAAGGACATAAAGAAAGACAATATTTTGTACAACTGTAAAATGTGCTTCTGTTTTTAGCTAAGTGTTATTGCAAAAGAGTCAACAAGTTTATAAAGTAAAATAGTTACAGTAATCTAAGGTTGATTTATTATCATAGAAGCAAAAATACTTTTTTGTAGATGTAGTGTGGCTTAAGTGTATGGTGTTCATAAAGTCTATAGTAGTAGAATGTCCTAGGCCTTCACATTCACATTCACTCACCACTCATTCACTGACTCACACACACAGAGCAACTTCTAGTCCTGCAAGCTTCATTCACGGTAAGTACCTTCTACAAGTGTACCATTTTTATCTATTATACTGCATTTTTACTTTACCTTTTTGTGTTTATAAATGTTTACATACAGAAATAGTTATCACTGTGTTACAATGGCCTACAGTACTCAGTGCAGTGATATGCTGTACAGGAGGTTTATAGCCTAGAAGCAATAGGCTATACCATCGAACCTAAGTGTGTAGTAGACTATACCATGTAGATGTGTGTAAGTATACACTATGATGTTTGCACAACAGCAAACTCGCCTAACCTCACATTTCTCAGAACGTATCCCGTTTGCTAAGTGACGAATGACTGTATTTACAGCAACAGGTGATGGGTCCGGTGGCAGCTTGTCAACACTTTTTTTAATCAAGTGAAATCTTACATCAAATCAATCCCAATTTGATGTAAGCTATGAAATGCACCGTAAAACCACAGGTAGGTAGGAAATACCACATTATTGTCTTCCAATCACCTTCCAAATCAAAACATCTGTAACTCCAATTGTTGGCAAATGTTTTCTGGGTAATTCTGAAGCTTATCCCTCCCCTTTTCTAGAATCATATGTAGAAGCAAAACAAGGTGGTGGCTTGAAACAGTTGGGCCCCATTGTTCATATGTCATCTGTGTTAACCTGTTACCACCAAAACCTCCATTAATACTGTATACAGGGTTCCTTCCATCCTGACTTCCATGCTACTTGACTCCATGGTCAAAGCATAGATATTGGTGGAAATAACGTGAACCGCCATAAGTGCACCATGCAGACATTATTCACTATAGCTTGCCATATATCTAGGGTGCTTCTAGGATTCTGAACCAAAGTTTCACTGCAAGCAGGACAGATCGTTGTGCTTTTTACCAACTTTTGAGAATCTGTCCTTTCATCCATGGTATTTTCAGTATCATTCTCTGGTGTCCTCCCTTTTCTCCAGCAAAAGTTCTGCAAATGGTTCAGGGCTTTATATAAGAAAAGAATCAGGGCTTCAAGCTGTTTCTGCCTACATTACTGAGGAAACTTTCTTGAAAAACAAATGCAATATATAGGAGTGCCACAATAATGTACTACTTTAATCAATTATAATGCACAACATAAAATACGGAAATGGAACTGCTGGAGCTGAAGTATCCTGAGTGTCTAGATCGCTGATCCTGCCAATACAGAGGTTCCTAGACGTATTAATTATAAATTGATGTATATGTAATTGCCACAAACCTGGTGGTTTCAAACAACACCCCTGTATAGTTAACAGTTCTGTGTGCCAGAACTCTAAGTACAGTATCTCTGTGTTCTCTGCTCAGGTTTTACATGGCTGAAATCAAGATACTAGCAGGGTTGTTTTACTTTCTGGATGCTCTAAAGGAGAATCCACTTCCAAGCTTATTCAGCTCACTGGAAAAATTGAGTTCCTTGTGACTATAAGACTTACATCCCTATATTCTTGCTGGCTGTCAGCCAGAGGCTACTCTCAACGTATAGAGTTGAGAGTTAACAATAATGCTGTGCTTTATTCCAGGAGAGCAAGAGGCGTCGCTCTGACATCTCTCGCTCTGTGATTTCTAAGACGCAGATTTAAAGGGCTCAAGTGATTAAGTCGGTCTTTCTAAATAACCTCACATTCTTAAAATTTACTGTTCCATATAACATAACCTAAATAAGAGGAAAGGCATCTCACTATAGTCGGTTTTAAGGATTATGCAGGACATTACATGGAGGGATGAAAATCTTGGCACGCATTATAGAACTCTGCCTATCTCACTGGGGCATATACTAGGAACCCTAGATTTTCTCACATCCCAGCTTGAAAACCTCTCCCTGATTTGATCATAGATCATTTTTGAAAAGAGTTCTAATTTGTCCAGTATAATGAATGTTACTTTTCTCTCATGCCTATTTTGCTCACCCTCACTTGTCATTATTACATTTTATTAATCTTCAAAAACAGCATCAAGTTAAAATATATTCTTCCAGGATTTCTTCAAGTTTAAATTTCTTCCTAGTTTACTAAAAGCAACATCTCCTCTATTATATTCCTCACCATTAGAAATACTTGGAGTAAATTGTACATCCTAAATATGTTTAGAATGATGTTATAAGTTTGATGTTTTCTCTAAGCATCGTGCCTCTGTGCTACCTCCTTTTTCCACCATTCTGTAGGTGGAATAAATATGCTCCATTAAAATATCATGTATATTAAGGGTATACTTCTTCTTTCCACATTTGTCTTTCTATTTTACTTCATTATTCATTTATTCAAAGTTTTGAGTCTAGAGATGTACATTCTTGAGATAAAGAGGAAGTAGGTATCAATATATGGATAATGTGTATAGTAAAAGAAGACCATAAATGGAACTCTCAGATGCACCAGTATTAAGAAGATGTTGAAGAAAATGGAACCCACATAAGATCATTCTAAGAATTGGCTAAGAGCAAGTGAAAGAAATGTTAAGGAAGCCACATATCAACATCGAATGCAACAGAGAGATAAACTATTGATCAGGAGTGACAGAAGGACAACAGTATCTTCAAAGTATCTGACAGAGTTATGAAAACAGTTGACACCCTAGGTATTCTGAGTAAAAGGAGCTTTCATGCAGATAATTATAAGCTTATATAATTACTGAAAGCCTGAAGGGGGATGTCATTGAGAGCCATGGCTAATTGTCAGGAACTTTGGAAGAACAGGGATCACAGAAAGCTTGCCACCAGTACCTTCAGCTGCCTTCAACCCTCAAGAAAATGATCTGCAGGCGGCCGATATCCAAGCCTCTGCCCAAAGATGCCACCTGAGAATAAGGCCTTCTCTTTCTCGTCCAACTTCCAAGTCTCATGTGAATGGCTCAGAGAAAGACAGCAATGAAAAATCATGCAGGCAGTGGATCCTGGGAAAGGCAGTTCCCGAGTGATGCAGAGAAGAATGTAAAGGGGGCAGTCAAGTTGCCTAATGGCAAAAACATTCCAGTAAACTCAATGAGAGTACTAACATTTTTGAGCACCTTACAGATGCTAGCTTTCCATTAAACACTTTAAGTGCAGTATGTCCTTTAAGCTGAGGTAGGTATTCTTATTATTCCAATTGCACAGATAGGAAACCTGAAACTCAGCAGCTTAAGTTCACTCAAGGTTCCATGGCTAACAAATGAAAGAACTGTGTTAGGAATTCAACCAAGTCCACCCGTCTTTAAAATCCACGTACATTCCACCTGATTATTCACATTATATCCAATCAGATAAAAGACAATTTACAAATTTACCTGAAATAGTGAAAATTTCTACCACCAAAAATTCAACACTATGTAATTACTGAAGATATCTCAAACAATAATATGCACTCCACTTTGAATGTTTTCATTCTTTTTTATTATTATTATACTTTAAGTTCTAGGGTACATGTGCACAACGTGCAGGTTTGTTACATATGTATACACGTGCCATGTTGATTCTTGATTAGTGTAAGCTTGAACATTAAATCCTTGTAAATGACAAGTGTACTCTTATAGGCCATGCATGTTCAGCCTACCCCACAGCTCTGACCTTGACAGTCATGTGACTATCCTGGAAGGGTATGCCTTCTAAGGTTACCCCAATACCTGCTTTCCCAGAGATCAATTAACTTCTCAAAAAGATAATTTAAGCATGGTACAGATTTTGTTACTAGCTTGTTATTTAATCAGTCAGTAAAAAGTCAGGATTGATTTCAGTATTGACAGAGTCTATATTGTGACCTCACCAAGATAAACATATCTCTAGTTTTTCCAATTAGGTTAAATTTATAGATTGAAATAGATTGTGTATCTGCAACATGGCCACATTACATTAATTAGCTCATCAGCCCAAGGTCCCTTATTAAATTTTTGCTTATATTATTAATATATACAAAAACACTGTTACTTTTGCTACTATAATTCTCAAAGCATCAACCTATTTGCATATCATGATAATTTTGATTATTTAATGGCTTGTTTTTTAATACAGTTTTAACGAAACAGGAAACTTTAATTCCAATGTAAGTTGTGCAAATCATAGCTAAAACCGTATTTCGTCAGATTTTATTTTTTTTTTAAATACATACTATTCAATAGTCATAAGATTTGAACTATGATTATGTTTAAATTCCTCACTGGCTTCCTTAGAGTATATATTCTGATTGATACCACCAATTTATTATTATTACGTTGAATAATATTTAAAGTTCTGTTGATTTATGTAGGAGATCAAAATTATATAACTGCAAAATTATTTAAACTGAATTTTAAGGATGAGAGAAACTATCAGGATCAGAAAAATCCTTCAATTAACAAGAAATGAAATCAACATTGAACTAGACATATTGACTGATACCCCAGAGAATGAGCTGAGAACCTGAGCAGCCTTATGAATTTAATTGCAAGATACAATGTTAATCTATAGAAAAGAAAATCATCATATAGCACCCAATGAAACATTAAAGTGCATTAGGTTTTATTTGATAATTACAAATGATTTCACTTCATTGAACTTTCAAACTGACTTTGTTAATTTTAACTTAATATTGCTTTGTATGTATGGTACATCCTCCAAATCTCCTTTATTCTGGCTAATTCAGCATGTCTTTGCTGCCTAAGAAATTCAACAGCTCTATCTAAAGAGAAAAATGTGTGTGTGTGAAATTCCCAATGAGTACAATTTACATAATGAGGGACAATCACATTGAGCAATTTCTTCCTATGGAAACGATTTGAGAATTTCTTGGAAAAATCCAATAACTTTTAAAAACTTCAATGTATCACTATCTAGGCATGTAAAGAAATAACAATTTAAAAATGCATCCTAGTTATTTTCCAACCTCAACCCCAGTCAAACATACATTTGGCCATGAAATTTCGAATTCCTGCAAATGCTAGTAACCTTTAAATATATCTTTTCTATGTATTCCTACTAATAGAAAGAAAAACTAAAATTATGATATTTGGAAAGATAATGCACATATATGATAACTGAGTTTCATTTATGAGAATTCCTGACAATCTCTTTTTTTGTGGATTACTATCTTGACTAAGTCTTTGATCAAAGAATGAAAACCTGCATCTTGCATTTTTCTCCATCAAAAATAATTATAATGAAGTGAAACTTTTTAATTTTAATTCATTTGTTTGCTAATTTCTCTGTTGTGCAATCACTATTAATTATTTTTTATCTTGAATTCTCCATATCCAATTATTCTAACAAGATTCATATAAGAACATAACTGTCATACCCTCAGCCCACTCTCCCCACTTCATTTCAGTAATTATTAAAAAGATAAATGTGAACAAATTGCCTGCATGACCAAATCTACGGTCTTTATTTTTCATGTATTGTATGAGGAGATTCATTAAAATACCTAAAGATTGAATTCAGTACTGCCATTTCTGAACAAGCCAGGTATTTTCTCACCTTTAGGTTTTTGACTTATTTTTTTGCTATGCATAGAGGTTCTTTTCCACAGTTCATACCTTCAAGTTTTACTTAAGGGCAACCTCCTCAGTGATGCCTACACTGTAGTCCCCCCACTTTATACCCCCTCTTCTCTACACTCCCAATATCTCTCACCCTACTCTTTTTCTTTCTCTAATATGTAAGTTCAAAATGGTAGTGATTTTTGTCCATATTATTTGCCAATGTATCATTATAACCTAAAACAATGTCTGACACAAAGTATTTGCTCAGTAAATATTTGTTATAAGATGATTTCTGCACTGAAAGTGTGGTCTGAAATACCTATGAATACCCATGTGATATGGTTTGAATCTGTGCTCCCACCCAAATCTCATGTTGAAAAGTAATCCACAATTCTGGAGGTAGGGCCTGGTGTTTGAGGTGATTGGATCATGGGGGTGGTTTCTAATGGTTTAACACCATCCCCCTAGTGCTGTTATTGTGATAGAGTTCTCACGAGATCTGGTTGTTTAAAAGTGTGTAGCGCCTCTGACTCTCTATCTTCCTCCTGCTCCAGCTATGTGAAGATGCTTACTCAGACTTTGCATTCTGCCATGAGTAAAAGCTCCCTAACGCCTGCCCAGCCATGCTTCCTGTACAGCCTGTGGAACTGTGAGCCAATTAAACTTATTTTCTTTATAAATTACCCAGTTTCAGGTATTATAGAAGTACAAGAAAGGCCTAATACAGCAAGTTGATACCGACGAGTGGGGCATTGCTATAAAGATATCCAAAAATGTGGAAGCAACTTTGGAATTAGGTAACGGGCAGAGGTTAGAAGAGCATGGAGCACTCAGAAAAAGACAGAAAGTTGAGGGAAAATTTTGAACTTGCTAGAGACTTGTTAAATTGTTGTGAGCAAAATGCCGATAGTGATATGAACAATGAAGTCCAGACTGAGGAGGTATCAGATGGAAATAAGGAACTTATTAGGAATGGTAGCAAAGGTCACTTTTGCTTTGCTTTAGCAAAGAGCTTGAAGGCATTGTGTCCCTTCCTTACGAATCTGTGGAACTTTGAACCTGACAGTAATAATTTAGGGTATCTGGGAGAAAATAGTTCCAAACCTCATATTTGAGGAAAGGTTAATATTTAAAATATATAGGGAATTAAGTGGCAAAAGAAATCCCCCAAAATACAAGAAAAGCACCAAATAACCCAATTAAAAATGAGTAAAGGATTCAAATGGAAATTTTCCCAAATAAAATATGCAATGGCCAACAGGTATGTGAAAAGGTGCTTAACATTATTTGTCATCAGGGGAATGCAAATCAAAATCATACCTGTTAGGATGGCAGTTATCAAAAACCTGAGGGAACAAATGATGGTGAGGGTGTGGAGAAAAGGAAATCCTTGTTTTTAAAATGGGGGAAAGGAAAGTCTCTTTACTAAATAGTACTGGGAACACTGGACATCTATCTGCAAAATAATGAAATTAGACTGTTGTCTTAAAACATCTATAAAAGTTAACTTGAAATGGACTTCATAAGATCTGGTTGTTTAAAAGTGTGTAGCACTTACCGCTACCCCTTCTTCCTGCTCCGACCATATAAAGATCCTGCTCCAATTTTGCCTTCTGCCATGAGTAAAAGCTCCCTGAGACCCCCCACCCCTCAGCCATGCTTCCTGTGCAGCCTGCAAAGCTGTGAGCCAATTAAACCTCTTTTATTTACAAATTACCCAGTTTCAGGTATTTTTTTATAGCAGTGTGAAAATGGACTAATATACTATGATACACAATATACATCATATTTAATAGTTCCTGATGGTCAACAATGGTTACAATGGACAATTATATAAAATCCAACATTTTTTTTCCTACTCCAGTTAAATGGAAATTAACTCTGAGGCCTTTCTCTATGATAGTGTCCCAGGTTAATAATGATCCCTCCACCTTTACCAGTCAGTTAGTTTCCGAACAATTCCCTTTAGGCATCTAAACTACTTAAGCCCTACAAAAGCAATTCATTAATCTTGAGAAGATAAAATATTATTATGCATAACAGTTTCTTTTTTATTTCCATGTGCCTAATGGACTGATGCTAACACTACAACATATCCCTTTGGTACATATATGTTATAAATGCACAGGTCTGGCATAATGTGCAACAAAGACAACCAGAAAACTTTATTATTACAGAAATCAATAAATAATAGAATATAACAATATTGTAAACAATAAAAAATTGAATTTTTAGGAAAGAAATATAAATCTCTTGTACTAAAATAAATAGGCATTATTCAGCCTTAAAAAGGAAATTCTTACACATGCTACAACATGGATGAACCTTGAGAGCATTATATTTAGTGAAACAAGCCAGTCAGTAAAATACAACATGATTCAAATTATATGAGATACTTATAGTAGTCAAAATTATAGAGACAGAAAGTAGAATGGTGGCTGTCAGCAGCTGGAGGAAGAGGGCAAAGGGGGGTTATTTTTTAATGGTTATAGTGTTTCTGTTTTGATAGAGAAAAGAGGTTGTGGATATGGATGGTGGTTATGGTTGTAAAACATTATGAGTGTATTTAATATTACTGAAGTGAACTGTACACTTAAAATAGTACATTTTATATTATGTGTATTTTACTATAATTTTTTAAATTATGAAAAAAATACACTCCCATACATAAAAAAATGAATGAAGAACACCAAAAATTAAATGCAATTCTTATCAAAAGTCCAATGGCATTTTTCACAGGAATAGATAAAACAATCCTAAAATCTGTGTGGAACCATAAAAGATGTTAAACAGCTAAAGGAATCTTGAGTGAAGAACAAAGCTGCAGGCCTTACACTAGTTGCCTTCAAAATACATTACAAAGTACTAGTAATGGAAACAGAATGGTACTGGCATAAAAATAGGCAGATTCATCAATGGAAAAGCATAGAGAGCCCAGATATTAACTTATACATGTATGGTCAAATAATGTTTGACAAGAGGCCTAAGAACACACAATGGGGGAAAGGAAAGTCTCTTTAATAAATGGTCCTGGAAAAACTGGACATCTATATGCAAAAGAATGAAATTAGACTACTGTCTTACAACATGTACAAAAGTTAACTTGAAATAATCTAAAAATTTAGATGTAAGAGCTGAATCCATAAACCTCCTAGAAGAAAATGTGGTGGAAAATCTCCTTAACATTGGTCTTGGTAATGATTTTTTGGATATTACATAAAAAACACAGCACTAAAAGCAAAAAGAAACAAGTAGGACTATGTCAAACTAAATACCTCTACATAACAAAGGAAACACCCAACAAAATAAAAATGCATCCTATGAAATGGGAGAATGTAGTTGTAAACCTTGTATCTGATGAAGGGTTAATATTTAAAATATATAGGGAACTAAATGGCAAAAGAAACCCCCAAAAATACAAAAAAAAAAAAAAAGCACCAAATAACACAAATAAAAATGAGTAAAAGATTCAGATAGAAATTTTCCCAAATAAAACATGCAACGGCCAACAGGTATGTGAAAAGGTGCTTAACATTATTTGTCATCAGGGAAATGCAAGTCAAAATCATACCTGTTAGGATGGCAGTTATCAAAAACCTGAGGTAACAAGTGATAGTGAAGGTATGGAGAAAAGGAAACCCTTGTACAATGTTAATTAGAATGTAAGTACAGCCATTATGGAAAATACTATGGAGGTTTCTCAAAAAAATAAAAATAGACATACCATGAAATCAAGCAATCCCACATGTAGGTATATTTCCAAAGGAAATGAGATCAGTATCCGGAAGAGATATCTGTATTCTAATGTTCACTGCAGCATTATTCACAATAACTAAAATATAAAATGTAAACAATGTGTCTCTCAATAGGTGAATTAATAAAGAAAATATTAGAGATATAGATAGACAGGTAGATATACAGATGGATATTATTCAACCAATGAAAAGAAATTCTGCAAATTGTGACAACATCAATGAACCTAGACAACATTATACTAATTGAAATAAGGCAATTACAGAGAGACAGATACTATGTGATCTCAGTTGTGTGTGGAATCTAAAAACTTTGAACTAAGAAGCAAGGAGTAGAATCGTGGTTGCCAGGGTCTGGAGATGGAGAAACAGGGAGATGTTAGTCAACGAGTACAAACTTTCCATTGTAAGAGAATGAGATCTGGGGATTTACTGCAGAGCATGGTGACCATAATTAATTATACTGTATTGTTTACTTGAAATGTGATAATGTAACTGAAGCACTCACTCCAATTTGAAAGCAAATTGTCATGCTTTCTTTTACAGTGCCTTACTGTGTGCTTGCTTAAGAATTCCAGGAACTAATTGTGAGTTAAAACCAAGACAGTGAAACATTCTCCCCAGGAAAAAAAAAAAAAAAAATGCTGAACTGTTCATCTTCAATCTTGTTTCAGTTTAGATGACATCAGCTAGACATCTAAATGGCCCATTACTCAAGATAATAATCACAACCAAACATGCTGAACTGCATAGCTAACTCCTACACAGTTTACCAAGCTTCTTCCCCTTTAAATCCCCTTCTGCAAGTCTGAGAAAATTGAAATATCTTTGCAAAACAAGTCCACCAGCTCCTTGGGCTGCCGGCTCCTGAATAAACTACATTTTTTCCCATCCACCAATGCTTGCCTCTCAAATTTTGCTTTTGGGACGTAAGCAGCTGAATCTGAGATTGGTTACAAGAAGAAGGCAGATTTTGAGTCCTCACCACACACACACACACACACACACACACACACACACACAAACTATGGTCTGTGATGAAGGTGCTAACTTGATTTTGGTAATCATCACAAAATGTGTGTATCTACATATACATTGATATATGTATATATATAGAATATTTGAATATATATAGAGAGATAGAGATATATTCAAGTCATCATGCTGTAACGCTTGAATATACACAATCTGTATTTGTCAATTATACTTCAATAAATCAGGGAAGGGGAAACAGAAGTAAGAAACTGAGTACGTTCAAGAAAACAGAAATCACTATTAAAAATAGAGGTAATTTAATTAGGAAATTTGTAAAATAAATGATGAAAGAGTTACGAGACAAGTGGGGTACAGTGAGTAAGTCAAGAGATTAGCTATGATAGAAAACCACTTGCATCCTACATTTATGGATGAGAGAATGGAGGCATCAAGAAGAAAGGTGAATTGCCTGAGTTCTTATAGTTAATACATGGTGGGAACATATTGCATAGCAAGCAAATTGGCTGCAGAATTTGTGTTCTTACCATAATAAAGATTATCTCCAAAGAGAAACAGGCAGGTAGGAAAAACAACCAAAGTAATCTTTTACTAATGAAAAGTAATACATTAAGATTAAAAACTTCTCAAACATAGATGGATAAGTAGTAGAAAAAAACAGTCTTGAACTGCTGACACCCTCCCTCTTCCATCTCTCAGCAGTGGCAGAGGAGTGTAGAGATCCTTTCTGTGCTTCAGGGAGAAGAGAGGAAGAGTGCAGCAATTGTGAGACACTGATCTCAGTGCTGCCCTCAGTTAAACTGAGTCAAACTCAGCTGACGTCCGCCCACAGAAGGAGTATTTAAACCTGCCCTAGCCAGAAAAGAATCTCTGATCCCAGTGATCAGAACTTGAGTTCCTGGAAGGCTTGTCACCGTGAGCTAAAGCGCTCTTGGGGCTTTGAATAAACTTGATAGAGAGCTGAGGCCACAAAGACCGCAACACTTAGGTGAATTCTAGTGCTGAACTCGTCCCAGGGCCAGTGGAACTGAGTGGCATATGATCTACTGGGACACCAGCAGAGAAATTAAGGGAATGCTGGCATCACACCACCCCTAACCACAGGCTGCACAGATACTGGTTCCAAGAGACCGTTTCCCCTGCTTGAGGAGAGGAGAGGGAAGAGTGACAAGTAATTTGTTTTGCATCTTGGATACTAGCTTAGGCCCAGCAGGCTAGGGCACAGAACAGAGTCACGAGGCCCCGTTTTCAGGTCCTAGTTTCCAGATGACATTTCTAGACATACTGTGGACCAGAAGGGAACATGATGCCTTGAAGGGGAATAAACAGTCCTGGAAACATCACCTGATTTCCTTGAAGGACAAATCCTAGGATGGGCAGGATTCAACACACGCTGGATGAAGAGCCCCTGAGCATTAAGGGAACATCAGAGGTAGGCTGGTGTTACTCTCCATAGCCTGCGATGGCTATGGCTACAGGGTGAGTCTTCTCTGCCTTTGAGGGAAGAGTGGGAACGACCGTATCTCATTATTTGAGTGCCAGCTCAGGCACAGTATAATAGAACACCAGGTAGACTTCTAAGATTTTTGACTCTCGTCTCTGACTCCCACAAGGTACCTTAGGACGCACACAGGACCTGGGGGACCTCACCACCCTGAAGGGAAGGACACAGGCCTGGAGGACTTTGCCACCTGCTGATTGTAGAGCCTCAGGGCCTTGATAGAGTATAGCCAGTAGCCAGGGAGTGGTTAGAGTAAGCCATGAGCATGACTCAGCGATGTGCTGGCTTCATGTCTGATCTAGCACAGTTCTAGCAATGGTGGCCACAGGGGTGTTTGTCACTCCACTCCCAGCTCCAGGTGGCTCAGAACAAAGAGAGAGAGAGAGAGACCTTATTTTTTTATTTTTTTATTTTTTATTTATTTTTTTTGAGATGGAGTCTCGCTCTGTCACCAGGCTGGAGTGCAATGGCATGATCTCGGCTCACTGCAACCTCCACCTCCTGGGTTCAAGTGATTCTGCTGCCTCAGCCTCCAGAGTAGCTGGGATTACAGTCATGCGCCATCATGCCCAGCTAATTTTTGTATTTTTTGTGGAGATGGAGTTTCATCATGTTAGCCAGGATGGTCTCGATCTCCTGACCTTGTGATCCATCTGCCTCAGCCTCCCAAAGTGCTGGGATTACAGGTGTGAGCCACCGCACCCGGTGAGGAAAATAGCCTCAAAAGGGCAAATCAAAGAGTTATTGGCATTAAAGAGGAGGTAGAAAAATAGGTAATGGTAGAAACTTTATTCAAAGGCATAATAACAGAGAACTTTCCAAGCCTAGAGAAAGATATCCATATCCAAGCACAAGAAGATTATAGAACACCCAGCAGATTTAATCCAAGGAAGACTATCTCAAGGCATTGAATAATCAAACTCTCAAAGATCAGGTATAAAGAAAGGATCCTAAAAAGAGCAAGAGAAAAGGCACCAATAACATAAAATGGAGCTACAATATATCTGACAACAGGCTTTTTATTGGAAACCTTATAGCCCAGGATAGAGAGGCGCGATACACTTAAAGTGACGAAAAAATCCCTTTACTTTAACATGGTATGTCCAGTGAAAATATCTCTCAAACATGAAGAAGAAATAAAGATTTTCCCAGATAAACAAAAGCTGAAAGTTTTCATCAACACTAGACCTGTCCTACAAGAAATGCTACAGGAAGTACTTCAACAGGAAAGAAAAGGACATTAATGAGCCATACAAAATCATCTCAAGTTATAAAAAACACTGGTAGTTGTAAGCAGACAGAAAAACACAGAATATTATGACCCTGTAACTGTGGTGTGTAAAGTACTCTGAAGGAGAAAGATAAAACAATGAACCAGTTAAAAATAATAACTATGACAACTTTTCAAGACATAAACAGTACAATAAGATATAAATAAAAATTTTAAAAAGTTAGAAAGCAGAGAGACAGATTTAAGGTGTAGAGTTTTTAGCAAATTTCTTTCTTTCTTTTTTTTTTTTTTTTTTTTTTTTGAGGCAGAGTCTCGCTGTGTCACCCAGGCTGGAGTTCAGTGGCGCAATCTCGGCTCACTGTTAGCTCCGCCTCCTGGGTTCACGCCATTCTCCTGCCTCAGCCTCCCAAGTAGCTGGGACTACAGGCGCCTGCCACCAAGCCCAGCTAATTTTTTGTAATTTTGGTAGAGACCGGGTTTCACCGTGTTAGCCAGGATGGTCTTGATCTTCTGACCTCATGATCCATCCACCTTGGCCTCCCAAAGTGCTGGGATTATAAGCATGAGCCACTGTGCCTGGCCAGCACATTTCTTTTTGCTTGTTTGTTTGATTATGTGGTGTTAGCTTGTTATCAGCCTAATATAATGGGCTATAAGATAGTATTTGCAAGTCTCATGGTAACCTCAAACCAAAAACATAAGACATACACAAAAAATAAAAAGCAAGAAATAAAGTCCTATCACCAGAGAAAATCACCTTCACTAAAAAAAGACAGGAATGAAAGAAAGAAAAAAGAGAAGACCACAAAGCATCCAGAAAACAAATAAGAAAATGGCAGGAATAAGTTCTTACTTATCAATAATAACATTGGATGTAAAAGACTGAATTCTCCAGTCAAAAGACATAGATTAGCTGAATGGAGCAAAAAAAAAGACAAGACCCACTGATTTGTTGCCTACAGCAAGCAGATCACCTAAAAAGACATACATAAACAGAAAATAAAGGGTTAGAAAAAGATATTCCATGCCAGTGGAAACAAAAAAGAGTAGGATTAGCTGTACTTATGTCAGTCAAAATATATTTCAAGACAGAAACCATAAGAAGAGATATACAAGGTCATTATATGTAATTACAGTTTTCCATTCAATACAAGAATATAACAATTTTAAATATATATGCTCCCAACACTGGACCACCCAGTTATATAAAGCAAATATTCTTAGAGCTAAAGAAAGAGATAGACACCAACATAATAATAGCTGGAGATTTCAACACCCCATACTCAGGATTGAAAAGATATTCCACACAGAAAAATCAACAAATAAATATGGAATTTAATCTGCACTATATTCCAAATATTTATAATAAATATTTATAGGGCATTTCATCCAGCACCTGCAGAGTACACATTATTTACCTTGGCACATGCATCATTCTCAAGGATAGATGATAAGGTAGGTCACAAACCAAGTCTTAAAACATTGACAAAATTGAAATTATATCAAGCATCTTCTCTGTGCACAATGGAATAAAACTGGAATTCAACAACAATAGGAATTTTGGAAACTATACAAATATATGGAAATTAAACAATATGCTCCTGAATTCCCAGTGGGTCAATGAATAATTTAGAAGGAAATTGAAAAATTTCTTGAAATATGATAATAGAAACACAACATACCAAAACATATGGGAGATAGCAAAAGCCGTACTAAGAGGGAAGATTACAGCTATAAATGCATAACATCAAAAAAGAAGAAATCCTTCAAATAAATAACCCTAAGGACTCATCTTAAAGATGTAAAAAGCAAAAGCAAACCCCAAATTAGTAAAAGAAAATAAATAATAAAGGTCAGAGAAAAAATTAGTGAATTATACTTGAAGAAAACAATACAAAAGAAAAGAGAGAATACTAAAATAAATAAATTCAGAGATGGTTTTCCATCTCTGCCTTTTGGAGGCATTACATCTAATATTGCAGAAATTTAAAGGATCATTAGTGGCTACTATGAGCAACTATATGCCAATAAAACGGAAAATCTAGAAGAAAGAGACAAATCCCTAGACACATAAAACCTACCAAGATTGAACCATAAAGAAATTCAAAACCTCAACAGACCAATAACAAGTAACAAGATTGAAGCCTTAATGAGCACTCTTCCAGTAAAAAAAGCCTGAAACCCAATATCTTCACTGTTGAATTCTACTAAACATTTAAAGAAGAACTAATACCATTTCTACTCAAAGTCTTCCAAAAAACAGAGGAGGAGGGAATACATCCCAACTCATTCTATGAAGCCAGTATTACCCTGATACCAAAACCAGACAAAGACACATCAAAAAAGGAAAACTACATGCCAATATATGGGCAATATTGATGTAAAAAATTTCAATAAAATACTAGCAAACCAATTAAAAATCTGAATATAAGGAATAAAATATGAATAAACCAAATTCAACAATATATTAAAACAATCATTCAATCATTCATTATAAGCAAGTGTAATTAATCCCTGGGATGCAAGGGTGGTTCAACATGCAAATTAATCAATGCAACACATCATATAAACAAAATGAAGAATAAAAACCATACAATCATTGCAATTCATACTGAAAACGCATTTGATAAAATTCAACGTTTCTTCATGGTAAAAACCCTCAAAAAACTGGATATAGAGGGAACATATTTCAACGTTTTAAAAGCCATATACAACAGACCCACAGCTAGTATCATACTGAATGGGAGCTGAATGTCTTTTCTCTAAGATGTAGAATGTGACAAGGATGCCCACTTTTACCCTTAATATTCTACATAGTACTGGAAGTCCTAGCTAGAACAATCAGAAAAGAGAAAGAAATAATAGCATCCAAACAGGAAAGGAAGAAGCCAAATAATTCTGTTTGTAAATGACACAATTTTATATTTGTCAAATCCTAAAGATGTTACCAAAAATCCATTAGAACTGACAAATTCAGTAAAGTTGCAGGATACGAAATCAACATACAAAATCAATAGCATTTCTATATGCCAACAGTGAACAATCTGAAAAAGAATTTTAAAAGTAATCGCATTTAACATAGCCCCAAATAAAATTCAATACCTAGAAATTAACTTAAATAAGTGAAATATCTCTATAATGAAAACTATAGAATACCGATGAGAGAAACTGAAGAGGATGCCAAAAAATAAAACTATATTTCATGTTCATGAACTGGAAGAATAAATATTGTTAAAATGTCCACACTACCCAGAGTAATCTACATATTCAATGTATTCCCTATCAAAATACCAATGACATTCTTCACAGAAATAAAAAAAAAATTAAAATTTATATGGAACTACAGAAGACCCAGAATAGCCAAAGCTACCTTACCAAAAAGAACAAACACAGAGGAAACATATTACCTGACTTCAAATTAAACTACGGAGCTAAGGTCATCAAAACAGCATGGTACTGACAACAAACAAACAAACAAACAAACAAAAAATCTGGACATGTGGACCAATGGAAAAGAATAGATAACCCAGAAACAAATCCAATTCCACACACCTAATGTAAACACATTTTCAACAGAGATCCCAAGAATATACACTAGGGAAAAGACAGTTTCTTCAATAATTTGTGCTGAGAAGACTGGGTATCCATGTGCACAAGAATGAAACTAGACCCCTCTCACCCTGCCCAAAAATCAAATCAAAATAAATTGAAGACTTAAATCTGAGAACTCAAATTATGAAACGACTATAAGAAAACATCGTGGAAACTCTCCAGGACATTGGTCTGGGCAAAAATTGCTTGAGCTATACCCCACAAGCACAGGAAACCAAAGCAAATATGGATAGATGGGATCACATCAAGTTAAAAAGCTTCTGCACAGCAAAGAACACAGTAAACAAAGGGAAGAAACAACCCACATAGTAGAAGAAAATATTTGAAAAGTACCCTTTTGAGAAGGGATTAATTGCCAGAATATATAAGGAACTCAAAAAACTCTATAGGAAAAAAAATTAATAATACAATCAAAAACTGGACAAAATATTAAAGAAGACATTTCTCAAGAGAAAACATACCAATGGCAAATAGGCATGTGAAAAGGTGATCAACATCACTGATCATCAGAGCAATGCAAATCAGAACTACAATGAGATATCATTTCAACTCAGTTATAATGGCTTATATCCAAAAGACAGACAGGCAATCACCAATGCTGGCTAGGATGTGGAGAAAAGGGAACACTCATACACTGTTGGTGGGAATACAAATTAGTACAACCACTATGGAGATCAGTTTTGAGTCTTCTCCAAAAATTAAAAATAGAGCTACCGTATGATCCAGCAATCCCACTGCTAGGTATACCATAAAAGAAAGGAAATTAGTATATAGAAGAGATATCTGCACTCCCATGTTTGTTGCAGCACTGGCGACAATGCCCAATATTTGGTAGCCACCTAGATGTCCATCCACAGATAAATGGATTAAGAAAATGTGATATATATATACACCAAGGAGTACTATTTACCCTTAAAAAAGAATGAGATACGGTCATTTGCAACATGAATAGAATCAGAGGCCATTATGTTAAGTGACATAATCCAGGCACAGAAAGACAAATATTGCATGTTCTTACTTATTTGTGGGATTTCAAAATTAAAATAATTGAATTCATACAGGTAGAATAGAAGGGTGGTTCCCAGAAGTTGGGGGGGGGTGAGTAGTGTGGGGGAGGTGGGAGTGGTTAACGGGTACAAAAAAATAATTAGAAAGAATGAATAAGACTTAGTATTTGATAGTACATCACAGTGACTATAGTCAATGATAATTTAATTATACATTTTAAAATATCTGAAAGAGAATAATTGGATTGTTTGTAACATAAAGGATACCTGCTTGAAGGGATGGATATCCCATTCTCCATGGTGTGATTATTACACATTGGATGTCTGTATCAAAATAACTCATGTACCCCATAAATATATATACCTATTATGTACCCACAAAAATTAGAAAGAAAAAAAATCATAGATGAATAACCTATATTGAACTAGAAGCTATCGATGATTCAGTTACCAAGAATATGTAACGAAAGAAAAAAAAGAAATGTAAACTAAGAGATTAAGAGATGTGGAGGAAAGTATCAGAAAATAAACAGATTTCTCATGAAATCCCAGAAACAGAGAATAGGAATAATAATTGACTTTTCTTCCATAATTGATGGAATAAAGAATTATTAGGAAGGAGCACACTATTTAATCTCAGCAGGAAAAGTGAAATAAAATCCACATGCAACACGATACAGGATACTGAAAACAAACGGAAAACCTGAAAAGCAACTGTAAAAAATTCAGTTTGTCTGCAAAGAAATGATAAACTGATAACTGCTATCTCAGTAGTACTAACAATGTCAGCGATTAGTTATTGAGAATAGAAAATAAACCCTCAAAATAGTGTAGGCAAAATAACTAGCTTCCTAAAATTGTATACTCAGCTAGGTATTATTAAAGAATAAGATTAAAAAAACATGTTTTCAGGAAAATGCATACACGCACACACACACACACACACAAATCTTTCTTGTTAATTATATTACTTAGAATTATAAACTTTTCTTCTTTGTCTCATTAAATGTTTCAAAGGCTTGAATTACACTGAGTTGAATATTCAGATTTTGAGATCTAATTTTTGTTTCTATTTACCTAGTATGTATCTGCCAATCATTTTAATTTTAACCTATAAAATCACATTATTTTAAAATGTCTCTTGTGTACATTGTAGACTTGAATTGTTTCATGATATAATTAAAATAGTTTTTCTCTTAACCAATGGATTCAGCCCAATTAAATTTTATGATATGACAGAAAGATTTCGTATTTGTTCTGTTATTTCTGTGTGTCTTTTATTACATGACCTGTTTTCTTAGTTTAATTTTTAGTCATAGACAACCAAAAGTTAGAAAGTTATATGTTTTTATTTTAAGGTTTATCTTTATAATTAAACTTTCATATAATACCCTTACTGCCCCATATTATTGAGAGAGAAAAGTCCATATTATAAAAATGTCACTCTTTAGAGGATGATTAATTTATTAATTTAACATGATATCAACAAAACTACACACAGGGTTTTGTTTTGTACTAGACAAGCTGATTCTATTATTCATACAAAAAAAGATAACAAAAATATACAGTAAAATTCTGAAAAGAAAAATCAATGCGAAGAAATTAATCCTACCCAATAAATTATTACTATAAAGCCTCAATCATGGAAAACAATTTGTGGAGCATATGAACAGGACAATGCCATGGCAGTTCTAGAAATCAACATATATATATATATATACATATATATATATATATATATATATATATATTTTTTTTTTTTTTTTTTTTTTTTTTTTTTTTGAGACAGAGTCTTGCTCTGTCGCCAGGGCTGGAGTGCAGTGGCCGGATCTCAGCTCACTGCAAGCTCCGCCTCCCGGGTTCCCACCATTCTCCTGCCTCAGCCTCCCGAGTAGCTGGGACTACAGGCGCCTGCCACCTCGCCCAGCTAGTTTTTTCTATTTTTTAGTAGAGACGGGGTTTCACCGTGTTAGCCAGGATGGTCTCGATCTCCTGACCTCGTGATCTGCGCATCTCGGCCTCCCAAAGTGCTGGGATTACAGGCTTGAGCCACCGTGCCCGGCCCATATATATTTTTGAAATAGATCAGATATCAGTTTGGGAGAAAATTTTGTAGTAAATGACTTTGAAACAACTGTACAGCCATATGAATGGAAAAAATCAAGTTGAATTTACTCATGCAAAATATCATCACTCCAATGTGACAAATTTTTTTTAATGAAATTATAAAAGTAATAAAAGAAAAAATAGACAAATTTCTTTATAACCTTAGAATTGGAAATAAACTTCTCTAATGGCTCTGAATCTGGAAACCATAAAAGAAAAATTGATGTAGACTATGAGGAAAAAACCCATTAATTTCTATATTATAAAAATTTGGCAAGGTCAAAATGATAATGACATATTTAGAAATAATTTGAAACTCATATTATTACAAAGTTCTGATATCCCTAAAATAGTATTAAAGAGATCAATAATCCAGTAATGATGAGCTAAAAATATGTATAGCTTACAGGAAAAGATTGCAAATTGCCATCAAACATATAAAAATGGCCAATGTCACTAAATAGAGATTACAATTTTGATTAGATAGCATTTTTTATCTATCATATTGGCAAATAATCTAAAAGTTTGGTAACTTGTCGTTGGCAAGTCTGGGGTAAACACACATTCCCATGCATTGCTGATGAAAGTGTAAAATGGTAAAATCCCACTGAAGGGAAATCTGTGAATATCTATTAAAATTATAAATACATTTATGCTCTGATGAAGCAATCCTTCCCGTTGGAATTTATTCTACAGGTATACATGCATGAGTTAAACATCAGAGAAGTATAAATTAATTCATGGTTGCATTATTTACAATGCATAAAATGAGAAAGAATTCAACTGTCCATAGTGACTGAATAAATAAACTGTGTTACAATCATATAGTGGGGTACTGTTCAGCAATTTAAAAAATGAATGAGGAACCTCTCTATATACTTATTAGAAAAGATCATCAGGATACGATGCGAAGTTTAAAAAGAATAAGCAATGTTCAGTAGTACAGTATATAGAGTGTATGCTACCTTTCTCATATAGAAAAGAAAAAAAACCCAAACATTTATGTTTGATTGTTTTTGCCTAAAAAATTCTAGAAGGATAAACAAGAAGCAGAAAATTGTCACTACGTGCATGTGTAGGAGAAAAATGGGACTTTCCATTGAATTGCTTTTGGTATTGTTTTGATTTTTTAACCATATAAATACTTATTTAAAAGCAAAACTTTTGAAAGATGAAAGAAAAAATTAGAAACATACGAGAGAAATAGAGAAGAGGCAACACATTTTGTTAAAGTTGGAAAGCATGCCCGATGGGAATTGCATATTTAAGTCATTAGCAGTACAAGAAGTCAAGATGGAAGCTTATTTGGGTCACAGAATTCCAGAATAGTTCAGAATTGGATGTAAGAGTAAATGGGTGGAGCTGAAAACTAGATTATCTAAATATTGGTAAAAGAAGTAGGTCTACACACCTATCCCACAACGAATAGGTGTCTCAACCTTTGTCAACCTGGCAGGGAAATATACTATTTGAAGATGTTAAAGCAAAATATTCTGGCTTCTTGGCACCAGACACAACTGATGCTATGGGCATTGTGCCAAAATGGAAGAGAGAAGAAATGGACAGTCGACAGGAAGAAGAAAGAAGGAAAGAAAAAGGTCAAAAAACGGGGAGAAGGAAAATGAACATTCACTGAGTAATTAATGCATGCCAGAGGCTATAAGCAATTTAATTGTGTGAATTTATCTAATCCTCAGGACTACTCTATGTCACATATGAAGAAACTGAGACACAGTAAGGTTAAGATATTTGACCAAGAATGCAAATCTATTAAGTGACAAAGCATGGAATTGGCTAGACAGACTGCTTCCAAGATCATACCTTTAACACTACACATATTAAAAGGTGAAAATAAAAGACCACTCCCCATCTCAGTTTCTAGAAAACTCACAGCTGAACATGTATGCCCCTATCCTGCCTACCCACTACCACGGCCACTGGTATGACTGCCAGCACTCTGCTGGAGAGCCTAACCAGCCCAAAAGTAATCTATAGATTCTAACAGCTCTCAGTATTGCAATGAACCGCCCTCAACTCATTTTATGAGGAAGGAACAAACCTGGTACCAAAAACAAACAAGCACCATATGAGAAATATGCTGCAAATATAAGTAATATAAGTAAATATAAGTAAATCTCTATTACAATTATAGACCTAAAACCCTAAATGCAATATTAGTGAAGTGATTCCCACAGCGTATAATACTATATCATAATCAAGTTAGGTTTGACTCTAGGAATGCAATGATAACAATAGAACATATATTAATATAATTCAACACATTACCAATTTAAAGAAGAAAAATAAACTTTATGTATAAATAGATAGGTTCTCGATTTTAAAAAATGAATAACCAAATGAGAATGGAAAGAAAAAAATATCTTGAATATGATCAACTGTTTCTACCAAATATTGACAGTAAATATCATGCTTAATTGTGAAGCTGTAGGAATATTTTCCTCCAAATACAAGAGAAGTAAGAGCAAGAGAAGTAGGTACGATATTACCACTATTAAACTAAGACTGGAGATTTAAGACATCATAAGACAAAACATATATTAGAATCAGAAAGGAAGAAGCATAGCTACCAGCATTCACAGGTAACTTTTTCTAAATAGAAAACTCAAGAGAATCTACATAAAAACACTTTGTATTAAATGATAAAAAGATAGATTCATACATTCTCTAAGTAATAGGTTATTTAATTCATGCATGGAAGAAATATTTATTGAACACAAAGTATCTTTCAGGCATTGTTCTAGATGTTGGAAGCCCAGCAGTAAACAAAATGGACAAAAGTCCCTTCCATCCTGAAACCTGCATTCCAGGAACTAGACAGGAACAAATAGTACTTCTGTGTATCAGTAAAAGGAAATAAATATAGATAGATGATAGACAGATAGATAGATAGATAGATAGATAGATAGATAGATAGATAGAGTGTGTACAAATATATTTCAAATATACCACTACATTAACAGCAATACAATGAGATACCTAGGAAAACATGAAAGATATGAATAAGAAAAATACTCATGTTCTAGCATGAAAAGGCTAAATGTTATATACATGCCAATTCTTCTTAAATTAAACCACATATTCAATCTCTAAATCCCATTCAAAAACACACCAGGTTTTCTTGCAGACTGAAAAGCCCATCCAATCTTTCACGTGGAAGAGTGGGGTAGACTATTCATGGCATTACTCGCATGTATTCTCAGTCATATCTGCTCCCTTTTCAGCTTTCTCAGTATAGATTAGAACATCTGTCCTAGTCCATTTGTACTGCTATAACAAACACCGGAGACTGGGTAATTCATAAGCAACAAATTTATTTCTCACGATTCTGGAGAGTGAAAGTCCAAGATTCAGGCAAGAGTAGGACTTATGAGTGGTGAGGGCCCCATCTTTGCTTCCGAGATGGTCCCTGGTTGCTACGTCATTCAAAGGAGACAAATGCTGTGTCCTCACATGGCAGAAAGGATGAAAGAGCAAAAGGACCTAATTAGTTCCCCTCAGACCTTTTACAGGGTTACTAATTGCATTCATGAAGACAAAGCCCTTGTGACTTAATTACGTGTGTGTGTGTGTGTGTGTGTGTGTGTGTGTGTGTGTGTGTGTTTGCATGGCTTATTTCTTTTTTAAAAAACTCTTATTTTCAGTTTAGGGGAACATGTGCAGGGTGTGCAGGTTTGTTACACAGGCAAACCTGTTTCATGGGGTTTGTCGTACAGATTATTTCATCACCCAGATATTAAGCCTAGTATCCATTAGTTATTTCTCCCGATCCTCTCCCTCTCAAAAGACCCCACTTTTAAATACTACCACACAAGGGATTTAAGTTTCAACATCAATTTTGGAGGAGACACAAACACTCAAACCATGACACATGCCTCTTCCTCGACCCTTTTGCTGCAAGATTTAAGTGTGAGAGGCTGTTTTGCCCAGTGATACATAAAAATCTGCCAGGGGCTTCACATAAGGCCTTTGATTTCCTAAAAAGACACTGGGTAGGCGCCGCCCATTCCCCCTACAATGCGTTCAAACTGAACATGTTACTTGGAGGTGTGGCAGACAATTTCCACTATTGAGGCAAAGACCAAGTGAATTAAATGGGCACCAGTCCTGACATAAGGAAATGGGATGCTTTCCCAACTGAAATTCGGACTTATTAGAAAGCTATAGTATTTACACAATGAGATACTCATTCACAAATAGGAAAAAGAGATAAATGATAGGAAATGGTGCATACAGAAATAGATTTACATATATACTTGGAACTTTGTATGTTATTATATCCTTCAAATCAATAGTAAAAGCAAGGGTCATTTGAGAATGGGGTTTTGATAATTGGCTATTCAAATTTGAGAAGCAGATATTAGTTGAGTCACTATTCCATATTGTATAGGAAGATAAATTCTGAATGAATTAAAGACAAATATGAAAAAAAACCTGTGGAACTTATGAACCCCCAAAATCTGAGACAGGTCTCAGTCAATTTAGGAAGTTTATTCTGCCAAATTTAAGGATGCACTCCCATAACACAGCCTCCGGAGGTCCTGAGGGCATGGCCCAAGGTGGTCGGAGCACAGCTTGGTTTTATATATTTTAGGGAGACATGAGACATCAATCGAAATATGTAAGCTGAACATTGGTTTGGTCCAGAAAAGCAAGACAACTCTAGTGGGGAGGGCCTTCCAGGCTACAGGTAGATAAGAGACAAATGGTTACTTTCTTTTGAGTTTCTGATTAGCTCCTCCAAAGAAGGCAATCAGATATGCATTTATCTCAGTGAGCAGAAGGATGACTTTGGATACAATGGGAGGCAGGCTTGCCCTAAGCAGTTCCCAGCCTGACATTTCCCTTTAGTTTGGTGATTTGGAGACCCAAAGATTTATTTTCATTTCACAAACTCTTAGATGAAAATATAGGATATATCTTCATCTTCATTGCCTCACAGTACAGAAGAATTTTTTAAACAAGACACTAAGAACACAAATCATAAAAAAGAAAAATTAATAAATTATGCTACATTAAAATATGAGGCTTGTTCATACTAAAAATGTCATAGCAAAATAACAAACCACAGATCAAGAGATTATATTTGCAAATGATTAAAACAACTATTAGAAAAGTAACAGAAAAATTAAGAATAGCCATTAAAAATGGAAACATTTTCAAAGTCTTACTATTCAGAAAAATACCATTGAAACAATACTAGGATATAATTTAACACCCATCAAGTTGGCAAAAATTAAAGCGTCTCACAACAACAACTGATGATGGAAATGTGATGAAATGAAAACTCACATTTTAATAAGGCTGTATATTGATACAATAACTGTAGAGAACAGTTTGCTGAAACCTAGTTATACTTACAGAAGCATGTGCCCTCCTTTCAGCAATTATATTCTTGGATATATGTCACAAAGAAAATCTTGAGTTTACATGTAAGACATATTTAAGGATTTCATTCCACCTCTACTATAATATCCAAATATAGGGAGCAATCTAAAATGTCTGTCAATAGAGAAATGGAAAATTAACTGTGATATAGGTATATATGACAATAAAAATGAATGAACTAGGTTTACTTGAATCAACATCAATAATTCTTAAAACAATAATGTTGAGTGAACAAGAGGTTACAAAATTATCTACAAAGACTAATGTAGTTTTTATTAATACTAGCCTTAAGTTTTTATTAGGCTGTATTAGTCTGTTCTTGCACTACTATAAAGAAATTCCTGAGACTGGGTAATTTATTTAAAAAAAGAAGTTTAATTGGCTCAGAGTTCCACAAGCAGTAGAGGAAGCATGGCTGGGGAAGCCTCAGAAAACTTACAATTATGACAGAAGGCAAAGGGAAAGCAGGCATGTCCTACATGGGGAGAGCAGGGGGAAAAGGGAGAGGGGGAGGGGCCACACACTTTTAAAGAGCCAGATCTTGGGATCAGGAGAACAGCACCAAAGGGGAAATCTAATCCCATGATCTAATCACTTCCACTAGGCCCCACCTCCAAATTTGACATGACATTTGGCTGGGGACACAGACCCAAACCATATCATAGACTTACTAGTTTTTCTTTTCCAGCTCATGTAAGTTTTGAATCACACACAACAATACCATACATTGTATATAAACACAAATAAATATGTAGTAAAATTACAAAAACTGACATTGGAACAATATACAAATGGGGAAAAGAAAAACTATTTGGGTTAGTGCTTCAATTTCTTTTAAATATTGGCTACAAATCAGGCAAAATTTTAATATCTTTTAAATCTGGATGGGTGTCATATTTGTTTTTTATTTTTGTATGCATCTGAAATATTCATGAATGAAAAAAAGACAAAATGAAAATGGGTGAGATCTGTATAGTATATAATGACTAAAATGCAGATCCACTGGTAAGTAAGCAAATTCATGTCATCGGAGATTAATTTAGATTACTACTGGCATATTAATGTTTGTGTATACATGACACTAAAACACCGAGTTAGTTCAGTATACAAGGTTGGTCAAGATAGGAGGATAAAAACCTTAAAACAACGTATTGGCTTGGAGCATTGACTGCTTGTTAAGTTGACCTGTTTATTTAGTCAAAATTATTAAATGACTATTTTCAAAGAGGATATTATAGATTATAAGTTATAAATAACATTTCATAAGTAACCACATTAGAATAGCTTTGGAATAATCTTTCATTTTAAATAAGGGGTTTGTCAGTGGTCATTTTTATGAGATAAAATAGTAAATAAATGAGCAGATTTCAGCTGGGCACGACTGCTCACGCCTGTAATCCCAGCACTTTGGGAGGCCAAGGTTGGCAGATTATTTGAGGTTAGGAGTTCGAGATCAGCCTGGCCAACATGATGAAACCCTGTCTCCACAAAAAATACAAAAATTAGCCAGGCGTGGTGGCATGTGCCTGTATAATCCCAGCTACTTGTGGAGCTGAGGCAGGAGAACCACTTGAACCCAGGAGGCAGAGGTTGCAGTGAGACGAGATTACACCCTGCACTCCAGCCTGGATGACAGGGTGAGACTCCATCTCAAAAATAAATAAATAAATAAATAAATAAATAAATAAATAAATAAATAAATAAGCAAGCACATTTCTCACCACCTAAAATACTGTTTTATAAAATGGTTAGTGTATTAAATGAGCCTTCATTGAAAAGAAGAGAAATGCTGGCAAATGCAGACAGATTTTATGAAATGACCAAGTACCCTTGCAACTCCTAACAAAATTTAGGATCCTAAAAGTTAACTAATCCCATTAAACTTCAGCCAGTGAAACATCATGGTAATGCAGGAGTAATTAGGAGGTGAATACTATGTTTTCATTTGCATTGATATTAATTGTGGTATGATAGAGTGAGAAAAATTAGGAAAGGGTCTTTTTTCCAATGAGTCACATTCTCGGAGGCCAACCAGAGGTGTTTCAGACTGAGGAATTCTTACGATTCCCAAGTCAGAGGGGATACTTATAAGTCACTATTGCTTTTTCAGAGATTTTCTACTTCTATTAATTCATTCTATTTATTCTATCTATTCTATCATTCTATTTAATTCTATCATTCATTTATTCGTTCATTAAATAAAAAACATTTATTGGAGGACAGTACTTGCTAAAAAGTCAGACACAATCTCTTATGGATTAGTTATTTTTTGCTGCCTAACAAATAGTACCAAACTTTAGTGGCTTAAAACACCAATATGTTTTCAGTACTTCTTATACTTTCTCAGGGTCAGGAATCTCAGGAGCACTTGACTGTACAGTTGTGGCTCCATGTTTCTCAACCAGGTGTCAGAGTTGAAGTCATCTGAAGGCTTCGCATTGTGTGGGAGATACACTTTAAAGGTGGTTTACTCACATGGCTGGCAAGATCATGCTGCCTGAGAGCAGAAGGAGTCAATTCCTCTCCATGGAGGACTCTACATAAGGCGCTTCCTTGGTCTTCTAACATGGCAATTGGCTTTTCCCAGAATGAATGATAAGAGACCAATGTGGAAGCTGCAATGCTCTTTATGACACTCTTGGAAGTCAAGACTGCCACTTCTGCCATATTCTACTGGTTATACCAGACCAACTCTGATTCACTATGGGTGAGGACAACATAGAAGCATGAATATAATAGGTAAGGATAATCATGGTGCTATCTTAAAGATTGGTTTTTATAACTTTCTTCCAAATAGCTCACATCATGTTCTTTTTTTGTTTGTTTGTTTGTTTGTTTGTGACGGAGTCTCGCTCTGTTGCCCAGGCTGGAGTGCAGAGGCGCAATCTCGGCTCACTGCAAGCTTTGCCTCCCGGGTTCACACCATTCTCCTGCCTCAGCCTTCCGAGTAACTGGGACTACAGGCGCCCGCCACCACGCCCGGCTAATTTTTTTGTATTTTTAGTAGAGACGGGGTTTCACTGTTAGCCAGGATGATCTCGACCTCCTGACTTCGTGATCTGCCCGTCTCGGCCTCCCAAAGTGCTGGGATTACAGGCATGAGCCATTGTGCCCGGCCACATCATGTTAATTCTAATACAGTATGATAAGTGCTATGACATATTTTTTTAAATCCTTAGATTTGTTTATCTGGAGAGCAAACTGAACATTTCCAAATATCCTTCTTCAAAGACAGAAGATGCAACAGAGAGATAAAGTCTAAAATCACTGACTCTGACTTTATAATTTTGCTTTAGTATAAAGCCAACGAATCTTAAAAGTTGTTGTTTACAGATGTCCCTCTCATTTTGGCAAGAAAAAAGTTAAATTTTTAATATCAATCTTAGAAAAATGTCATTTGAGTTTGACGCTGAAAAAGTCAAACAGAATGCTTCAGGCAAGCCTATATATCAAAAGTGGCAGATAGAAACACGAATGCTGCTTTTGGAATCAGATTGTACACTTAACTTGATTTTCAGCTTTGCTTACTGAAAATAATATTCCGATTTAAAATAGCTTTTATATTTGCTTTCTAGAAGATTAAGTTTATGGCTGTTTAGAAAATAATTATTATCCTCAAATGCTGTCATATGCAAATATCATGTTTGGAGCTCTAAGTATACCCATTTCTCACAGAGGTCACTTCTAATTGGATCAAACTACTCAAATGGATGAAAGGAAGAAAAGGCACCATAATATCACCTGTTTTTTCCGCTTGAAGTTAATAAAAGGGCTTGTGGTGCTGAGAATTACAGATCTCAAGGACATTACCTAATTAGGTGAAGAAAGTTCAAATGGAAAAACAAGGAAGTTATCAAGTGGAAAAGAGCTTGACTATATTTCGAACTCAGAAAGGTAGGCTCTGAAATTTAGAAGACAAAATGGCAGGGCTTTGCTACAGATACAGAAAAGACTCTTTTAATACTTCCATGGTCCTTTATAACAAATGAAATGTTTATATCAGATCCAAGTTAGCCCTACCTAACCTCTTGCAATTCAGTTTTTGTATCTGCTGTGAGCAACTGCTGGAGTCCCAAGAGCGCTAACAAGAGGGTTCCTACCTCTGACTTCCAGTAGACAACCATTTATTCTTCTACACAATGCAGAATGATATTCTGAGATTACAACATTTGCTTTCAAAGCTTTGCCATTTGGTTATAGCCATCGGCCTAATATGCTGTTTATATGAACCTGCTAATTTGGTATGGGAACTGTATTCCTGTTTGCTTCTTTCGTTCCCATTTGGATTGAATTCTTATCTTGTGACCTGTACCTGTCACTTTGCACATATGCTAATGTACAATTAGGTTTGGTTCTCCTGACATTTAACTTTATTTTATTAAAGTAACTTGCATCACTGTTTGAACAATTGCTGTTAACATTACATACTAGGTTTTGTTTTGTTGTGTGTTGTTTTGTGTTCCAAGATGGCAGATTCGAGGCATTGCCAGCATACCTCTAATCTGCTATTGCTGGCATACCTCTCCTAGTCGGAGGGACAAAATCGTGAGTAGAGATTCACACTGTGAACTTTTTAAGTGATGCAGAAACTGAACAGAGAAGTTGAAGGAATCCACAGACCCTTTGAAGGAAGCAGCCGGCTGCCACCTATGCTATGAATCAGATAAAGGGCTGTGAGTCCCCAGAGTGTAAGAGGGGGAGAGTTTGCCTTGAGGATACACACTCACCAGGGAGCCTGAAAGTCCAGGCCACTGGTTTCTTTCCAGGGACATCCCCCATACTGACCTGAAGCCTGAACCACCAAACCAGTAAATAAAATACTGGGGGAAAGTAAATTAAAAATTGCATGCCATGTGGGAATGAGATAAGCTTCAGCAGGCCTCTACCATTCTAACCCCATAGGAGACAGTGAACTTGCTCATGCACCAAGCACATTGCTACTACAGCCAACATAACAAGAAATCTATTATACAAGATGGCCGAATAGGAACAGCTCCAGTCTCCAACTCCCAGCGCGAGCAACACAGAAGACCGGTGATTTCTGCATCTTCAACTGAGGAGCGCAGCCCATCACCAGCAACGGATCGAAGCTGGTCAGAGAATGACTTTGACGAGATGAGAGAAGAAGGCTTCAGTCCATCAAATTTCTCAGAGCTAAAGGAGGAATTACGTACCCAGCGCAAAGAAACTAAAAATCTTGAAAAAAGAGTGAAAGAATTGACAGCTAGATTAATTAATGCAGAGAAGGTCATAAACGAAATGACAGAGATGAAAACCATGACACGAGAAATACGTGACAAATGCACAAGCTTCAGTAACCGACTCGATCAACTGGAAGAAAGAGTATCAGCGATTGAGGATCAGATGAAAGAAATGAAGCGAGAAGAGAAACCAAAAGAAAAAAGAAGAAAAAGAAATGAACAAAGCCTACAAGAAGTATGGGATTATGTAAAAAGACCAAATCTACGTCTGATTGGGGTGCCTGAAAGTGAGGGGGAAAATGGAACCAAGTTGGAAAACACGCTTCTGGATATCATCCAGGAGAACTTCCCCAACCTAGTAGGGCAGGCCAACATTCAAATTCAGGAAATACAGAGAACGCCACAAAGATACTCCTCCAGAAGAGCAACTCCAAGACACATAATTGCCAGATTCACCAAAGTTGAAATGAAGGAAAAAATCTGAAGGGCAGCCAGAGAGAAAGGTCGGGTTACCCACAAAGGGAAGCCCATCAGATTTACAGCAGATCTCTCGGCAGAAACTCTACAAGCCAGAAGAGAGTGGGGGCCAATATTCAACGTTCTTAAAGAAAAGAATTTTAAACCCAGAATTTCATATCCAGCCAAACTAAGTTTCATAAGTGAAGGAGAAATAAAATCCTTTACAGATAAGCAAATGCTTAGAGATTTTGTCACCACCAGGCCTGCCTTACAAGAGACCCTGAAGGAAGCCCTAAACATGGAAAAGAACAACCGGTACCAGCCATTGCAAAAACATGCCAAAATGTAAAGACCATTGAGGCTAGGAAGAAACTGCATCAACTAACGAGCAAAATAACCAGTTAATATCATAATGGCAGGATCAAGTTCACACATAACAATATTAACCTTAAATGTAAATGGACTAAATGCCCAATTAAAAGACACAGACTGGCAAACTGGATAAAGAGTCAAGACCCATCAGTCTGCTGTATTCAGGAGACCCATCTCACATGCAGAGACATACATAGGCTCAAAATGAAGGGATGGAGGAAGATCTACCAAGCAAATGGAGAACAAAAAAAAAGCAGGGGTTGCAATCCTAGTCTCTGATAAAACAGACTTTAAACCATCAAAGATCAAAGGAGACAAAGAAGGACATTACATAATGGTAAAGGGATCAATTCAACAGGAAGAGCTAACTCTCCTAAATATATATGCACCCAATACAGGAGCACCCAGATTCATAAAGCAAGTCCTTAGAGACTTACAAAGAGACTTAGACTCCCATACAACAATAATGGGAGACTTCAACACTCCACTGTCACTATTAGACAGATCAACAAGACAGAAAGTTAACAAGGATATCCAGGAATTGAACTCATCTCTGCACCAAGCGGACCTAATAGACATCTATAGAACTCTCCACCCCAAATCAACAGAATATACATTCTTCTCAGCACCACATCGCACTTATTCCAAAATTGACCACATAATTGGAAGTAAAGCACTCCTCAGCAAATGTAAAAGAACAGAAATTATAACAAACTGTCTCTCAGACCACAGTGCAATCAAACTAGAACTCAGGACTAAGAAACTCAATCAAAACCGCTCAACTACATGGAAACTGAACAACCTGCTCCTGAATGACTACTGGGTACATAATGAAATGAAGGCAGAAATAAAGATGTTCTTTGAAACCAATGAGAACAAAGATACAACATACCAGAATCTCTGGGACACATTTAAAGCAGTGTGTAGAGGGAAATTTATAGCACTAAATGCCCACAAGAGAAAGCTGGAAAGATCTAAAATTGACACTCTAACATCACAATTAAAAGAACTAGAGGGGCAAGAGCAAACACATTCAAAAGCTAGCAGAAGGCAAGAAATAACTAAGATCAGAGCCGAACTGAAGGAGATAGAGACACAAAAAACCCTCCAAAAAATCAATGAATCCAGTAGTTGGTTTTTTGAAAAGATCAACAAAATTGACAGACCGCTAGCAAGACTAATAAAGAAGAAAAGAGAGAGGAATCAAATAGATGCAATAAAAAATGATAAAGGGGATATCACCACCGACTCAAAGAAATACAAACTACCATCAGTGAATACTATAAACACCTCTACGCAAATCAACTAGAAAATCTAGAAGAAATGGATAATTTCCTGGACACTTACACTCTCCCAAGACTAAACCAGGAAGAAGTTGAATCCCTGAATAGACCAACAGCAGGCTCTGAAATTGAGGCAACAATTAATAGCCTACCCACCAAAAAAAGTCCAGGACCAGATGGATTCACAGCTGAATTCTACCAGAGGTACAAGGAGGAGCTGGTACCATTCCTTCTGAAATGATTCCAATCAATAGAAAAAGAGGGAATCCTCCCTAACTCATTTTATGAGGCCAACATCATCCTGATACCAAAGCCTGGCAGAGACACAACAAAAAAAGAAAATTTTAGACCAATATCCCTGATGAACATCGATGCAAAAATCCTCAATAAAATACTGGCAAACCGGATTCAGCAGCACATCAAAAAGCTTATCCACCATGATCAAGTGGGCTTCATCCCTGGGATGCAAGGCTGGTTCAACATTCGCAAATCAATAAACATAATCCAGAATATAAACAGAACCAAAGTCAAGAACCACATGATCATCTCAATAGATGCAGAAAAGGCTTTTGACAAAATTCAACAGCCCTTCATGCTAAAAACGCTCAATAAATTCGGTATTGATGGAACGTACCTCAAAATAATAAGAGCTATTTATGACAAACCCACAGCTAATATCATACTGAATGGGCAAAAACTGGAAAAATTCCCTTTGAAAACTGGCACAAGACAGGGATGCCCTCTCTCACCACTCCTATTCAACATAGTGTTGGAAGTTCTGGCTAGGGCAATTAGGCAAGAGAAAGAAATCAAGGGTATTCAGATAGGAAAAGAAGAAGTCAAATTGTCCCTGTTTGCAGATGACATGTTTGTATATTTAGAAAACCCCATCGTCTCAGCCCAAAATCTCCTTAAGCTGATAAGCAACTTCAGCAAAGTCTCAGGATACAAAATTAATGTGCAGAAATCACAAGCATTCTTATACACCAGTAACAGACAAGCAGAGAGCCAAGTCAGGAATGAACTTCCATTCACAATTGCTTCAAAGAGAATAAAATACCTAGGAATCCAACTTACAAGGGATGTAAAGGACCTCTTCAAGGAGAACTACAAACCACTGCTCAGTGAAATCAAAGAGGACACAAACAAATGGAAGAACATACCATGCTCATGGATAGGAAGAATCAATATCGTGAAAATGGCCATACTGCCCAAGGTTATTTATAGATTCAATGCCATCCCCATCAAGCTACCAATGAGTTTCTTCACAGAACTGGAAAAAACGGCTTTAAAGTTCATATGGAACCAAAAAAGAGCCCGCATTGCCAAGACAATCCTAAGTCAAAAGGACAAAGCCCGAGGCGTCACGCTACCTGACTTCAAACTATACTACAAGGCTACAGTAGCCAAAACAGCATGGTACTGGTACCAAAACAGAGCTATAGACCAATGGAACAGAACAGAGTCCTCAGAAATAATACCACACATCTACAGCCATCTGATCTTTGACAAACCTGAGAGAAACAAGAAATGGGGAAAGGATTCCCTATTTAATAAATGGTGCTGGGAAAATTGGCTAGCCATAAGTAGAAAGCTGAAACTGGATCCTTTCCTTACTCCTTATACGAAGATTAATTCAAGGTGGATTAGAGACTTAAAGTTAGACCTAATACCATAAAAACCCTAGAAGAAAATCTAGGTAGTACCATTCAGGACATAGGCATGGGCAAGGACTTCATGTCTAAAACACCAAAAGCAACGGCAGCAAAAGCCAAAATTGACAAACGGGATCTCATTAAACTAAAGAGCTTCTGCACAGCAAAAGAAACTACCATCAGAGTGAACAGGCAACCTACAGAATGGGAGAAAATTTTTGCAATCTACTCATCTGACAAAGGGCTAATATCCAGAATCTACAAAGAACTCAAACAAATATACAAGAAAAAAACAAACAACCCCATCAAAAAGTGGGCAAAGGATATGAACAGACATTTCTCAAAAGAAGACATTCATACAGCCAACAGACACATGAAAAAATGCTCATCATCACTGGCCATCAGAGAAATGCAAATCAAAACCACAATGAGATACCATCTCACACCAGTTAGAATGGCAATCATTAAAAAATCAGGAAACAACAGGTGTTGGAGAGGATGTGGAGAAATAGGAACACTTTTACACTGTTGGTGGGATTGTAAACTCGTTTAACCATTATGGAAAACAGTATGGCAATTCCTCAAGGATCTAGAACTAGATGTACCATATGACCCAGCCATCCCACTACTGGGTATATACCCAAAGGATTATAAATTATTCTACTACAAAGACACATGCACACGTATGTTTATTGCGGCACTATTCACAATAGCAAAGACTTGGAATCAACCCAAATGTCCATCTGTGACAGACTGGATTAAGAAAATGTGGCACATATACACCATGGAATATTATGCAGCCATAAAAAAGGATGAGTTTGCATCCTTTGTAGGGACATGGATGCAGCTGGAAACCATCATTCTTAGCAAACTATCACAAGAAGAGAAAACCAAACACCGCATGTTCTCACTCATAGGTGGGAACTGAACAATGAGATCACTTGGACTCGGGAAGGGGAACATCACACACTGGGGCCTATCATGGGGAGGGGGGAGGAGGGAGGGATTGCATTGGGGAGTTATACACGATATAAATGGTGAATTGATGGGTGCTGACGAGTTGATGGGTGCAGCACACCAACATGGCACAAATATACATATGTAACAAACCTGCACGTTATGTACATGTACCCTAGAACTTAAAGTATAAAAAAAAAAAAAAAAGAAAGAAAGAAATCTATCATACAAACACTCTCTACAATCAAGGACCTCTTACAGAATCTTCACTCCTGAAAGCACCAAAAACCAAATTAGGCTATAATTAACTTTAAGCATTAAAAGTCATATCCATAAGGGGAAAAAAGAAATTTAAAAAGCACAGTAAAATCAAACAAAAATTCAAGAATAATTAGAAGAAATATTGTACGCAAATGAGAAACATCCAGAAAAGTATCTCTGGTAATATGACAAAATGGGGTTCTATAACCGCCCCCGAAAGAGCACAGTAGTTTGCCAGCAGTTAATTCAAATCTAGATAAAAATCTTTGAAATACTAGAAAGAATTCAGAACGTTGATTATTAAGCTACTCAAGGAGATACCAGAGAAAGGTAAAAGCCCTCATAAGGAAATTAATAAAAGCAGTTTATGAATGAAAAATTTGCTAGAGAGATAGGTATCACAAAAAAAGAACAATCAGAACTTCTGGATATTAAAAAAAAAAAAAAAAAAAAAAAAACATTTAGAGAATTGCAAAATGCAGTGGAAAGTTTCAACAATAGACTAGAACAAGTAGAAGAAATACTTTCAGAGCTCAAAGACAGGCCTTTTTAATTAACCCATTCAGGCAATAATAAAGAAAAACAAATCAAAATAAATGACCAAAGTCTCCAAGAAATATAAAATTATGTAAAATGGCCAACCAAGAATCATTGGTGTTACTGAGAAGAAAAATGAGAAGTCTGGGAAACTAATTTGAGAGTGTAATTGAGGATTTATTTCTAGATTTTCTATTCTGGTCCATTGCCCTATGTGTCTATTTTATACCAATACCATTCTGTTTTGTTTTCTATGGCTTTATAATATACTTTCCTGTCAGGTATTGTGATGCCTCCAGTTTTGTTCTTTTTCCTCAGGATTGCTTTGGCTATTCAGGCTCTTTTTTGGTTCAATACAGTTTTTGAGATTTGTTTTTTCTATTTCTGTGAAAAATACCATTGGAAATTTTATACGAGTGACATTTGTTCTGTGTGGGAAATGTGCAAGGGGAGAAGAAAAGACACACACACAATACCTTTAAGGGTAAACAACTTTTATCCCATGTAAATGGCAATGCAGATATAATAAGCAAATGATATAAAAATAAGCAAATGATAGAATAAGCAGACTGATACAATAAGAAAATTGTAATGGGATGGGGAGAAGGGAAAAGATATTTACACTCACTAGACTATGGAGGATTCACCATCAGACTGACAACAACTTGGGTTCCAGAGTCGGACACTGCACAACATTGAATATGTATATTACTTTTGGATAGTATGGTCATTTTAATAACATTAATTATTCTCACTCATGAGCATGGGATGCTTTTCTATTGGTTCGTGCCCTCTTTAATTTCATCCACCAATGTTTTCTAGTTTTCTTTGTAGAGATCTTTCAGTGCCTTGGTTAAATTTATTCACAGGTACTTTTTAGCTATTGTAAATGGTACTTCCTTTTTTATTCTTTTTACAAGTATTTCATCATTTTGGTACATAGGAAGTCTAATGAATTTTGTATGTTTATTTTTGTATCCTGCAACTTCACAGAACTTCTTTCTCAGCTCTAATAAATTTTGGTTAAGTCTTTTGGTATTTCTAAATATAAGATTATGTCATCTGCAAAAAGGGACAATTTGACTTCCTCTTTTAAAATTTAGAAGGTTTTTTATTTCTTCCTGTTGTGTAATTGTGCTGGCCAGGAATTCCATTGCTATGTGGAATAGGAATGGTGAAAGTTAACATTTTTGTCTTACCCCTATTCTTAGAGGAAAGACTTTAAACATTTCCCCATTCTGTATGATGTTAGCTGTGGGTTTGTCATGTACAGTGTTTATTATTTTTGAGGTATGGTCCTTTTATCCCTAGATTGTTGAGAGTTTTTATCATGAAGAAATGTTGAACATCATAAAATGATTTTTCTGCATCTGTTGATGTGATTATGCAGTTTTTGTCCTTTATTTAGTTGAAGGACATCTGAATATGATGTCTTATGTTTATTAATTTGCATTTTTTAAATCATCATTACATCCCTGATATAGATCCCACTTGATCATGATGTATTATCTTTTTGATGTGCTGTTGAATCTGGTTTGCTATTATCTTTTGAGGGTACTCGCATCTATGTTCATCAGAGTTATTGGTCTGTAGTTTTGTGAGATTTGTGATGTGGGCTTGTTTGGTTTTCGCATCAGGGTATTGATGGTCTTGTAGAATTATTTATGTAAAATTCCCTTCTCTACCATATTTTTGAATAGTTTTAGGAGGATTTGTATTAATTTTTCTGTATGCATTTGATAGAATTTGGCTGTGAATCCAAGTCCTGGAGTTTTCTTTGTCATGAGATTTGCTGTTACTGATTCAATCTTGCTTACTTGTTATTGGTTTGTTTTGCTTTTTCGTTTCTTCCTGATTCAACCTTGGTAGGTTGTATGTTTCCAAGAATTCATCCATTTCCTGTAGGTTTTCCAGTTTGCTCGTAAATAGTTGTTCACAAGTCTCTGATGATCTCTTGTATTTCTGTGATATCAGTTCTTTTTTTTTTTTTTTTTTTTTCTGAGATGGAGTTTCACTCTTGTTGCCCAGACTGGAGTGCAATGGCAGGATCTCAGCTCACTGCAACCTCTGCCTCACAGGTTCAAGTGATTCTCCTGCCTTAGTCTCCCAAGTAGCTGGGATTACAGGCGTGTGCCACCACACCAGGCTAATTTTGTATTTTCAGCAGATACAGGGTTTCACCATGTTGGGCAGGCTGGTCTCAAACTCCTGACCTCAAGTGATCCACCTGCCTCAGCCTCCCAAATTACTAGAATTACAGGCATGAGCCACCAAACTCAGCCTGTGATATCAGTTCTAATGTCTCCTTATTCATTTCTAATTTTGTTTAATTGGGACTTCTCTATTCTTTATCTTTTTTTATCTTTTCAACAAAACCCACTTTTCATTTTTGTTAATCCTTTGTATTTTAAGTTTATATTTAATTAGTTACGCTCTTAAGTCTATATTTAATTTAGTTCTGCTTTGATTTTTTTTTTTTTTTTTTTGAGACAGAGTCTCACTCTGTTGCCCAGGCTGGAGTGCCGTGGCACCGTATCTACTCATGGCAACCTCCACCTCCCAGGTTCAAGCAATTCTTATGCCTCAGTCTCCAAAGTAACAGGGATTACAGTCATGTGCCACCATGTCTAGCTAATTTTTTTTTTTTTTTTTTTTTTGTATTTTTAGTAGAGACAGGATTTCGCCAAGTTTGCCAAGCTGGTCACAACTCCTGCCCTCAAGTGATCCACCCACCTAGGCCTCCCAAATTGCTGGGATTATAGGCTTGAACCACCACCTCTGACCTGCTTTGATCTTTATTATTTCTTTTCTTTGCTAGTTTTAGGTTTAGTTCATCCTAGCTTTTCTCAGTCCTTGAGGTACATTGTGAATTATTGATTTGAAATCTCTCTGCTTTTTGATGGTGGTAATTATTTATATAAACTTCCCTCTTAGTATTGATCTTGCTGAGTCCTATAGGCTTTGGTATGCTGTGTTTCCATTTTAATTTTTTTCAAGAATTTTTTTGATTTGCATATGAATTTGTTCAATGACTTTGTGGCATGTTGTTTAATTTCCATGTAATTGTATAGTTTCCAAAGTTCCTCTTGGTATTGATTTCTAGTTTATTCCATTGTAGTCTGTAAACATACTTGATATGATTTTGATTTTTTAAAACATATTTAGACTTGTTTTGTGAACTAATATGATCTATCCTGGAGAATATTACATGTGCTTATGAGAAGAATGCCTATTCTGCAGTTGCTGGATAAAATGCTATGTAAATGTCTGTTAGGTTTATTTGTTCTAAAATCCAGTTTAAATCCACTGTTTCTGTGTTGGTTTTCTATACACATGATCTTTCTATGCTGAGAGTAGTGTGAAAGGAAAATAAATCTTGGGCCCCCAAAATCACTAAGTTAAAAAGAAAAGTCAAGCTGGGAACTGCTTAGGGCAAACCTGCCTCCTATCCTATGCAAAGTCACCCCTCTGCTCACTGAGATAAATACATATCTGATTGCCTCCTTTGGAAAGGCTAGTTAGAAACTCAAAAGAATGCAACCATTGTCTACCTATGACCTGGAAGCCCCCTGCCTGATTTGAGTTGCTCCACCTTTCCAAAATGAACCAATGTTCACCTTACATATATTGCTTGATGTCTCATGTCTTTTTAAAATGTATAAAACCAAGCTGTGTCCCGAACACCTCGGGCACGTCATCATGACCTCCTGAGGCTGTGTGGGTCACAGGTGCACGTCCTTAACCTTGGGAAAACAAACTTTATAAATGGACTGGGACCTGTCTCAGATATTTGACGTTCACAGTAGGTTGTTAAAATCTCCCATTCTTATTGTATTGCAGTTTATCTCTCTTTATATAGAGTAATATTTGTGTTATTTAGCTTGGTGCTCCAGTGTTGCGTGCACACATTTAGAATTATTATATCCTCTCATAAGATTGATCCCTATATCATTATATAATGAGATTCTTTATCTTTTCCTTTACCATTTTTAACTCAAAATCTGTTTTATCTAATAAGTATAGTTACTCCTGCTTGCTTTTGGTTTCCATTTGCCTGGAATATCTTTTTCAGATCCCTTTCAATCTTAGGTGCCTTTACAGGTAAATTGTGTTTCTTGTACACAGCACAGAGTTGGATCATGTTGTATTTTAATCCACTTAACTAGTGTATCTGTTTTAACCAGAGGGTTTAATCCATTTACATTAAAGGATGTTATCCATATGCAAAGTTTTGTCCCTATCATAGTGTGAATTGTGTTCTAATTGTTTGGTATATTCTATTTTTCCTTTCTTTTTCTGTTATTATTTGTCATTGCACTTTAGTGGTTTCTTGTAGTGGTACCACTTAAGACCTTTCTCTTTCTCATTTGTGTGTTAGTTTTTCTTGTGAGTTTGATACTTGTGTTTTCATCATGGTAAATGCCATCCTTTTGCTTCCAAGTTTAGAGCTCCCTTGAGTATCCTTTGTAGGGCCAGTGTAGTGATGAGGAATTTCCGCAGCTTTTGCTACTCTGGGTGTGAAAAGGAAGGTAGAGGTTCCTCTTCAAAGGCTTTCCTCCCCATCTAATTAGGAATAAATAGTAACTTCTCTTAGAAGCAAAATTTATTCAAAGACCTGTGCTAACAGTCTTAAATATCTGCTAGCGGTAATAAAGAAATCAATGTACTTTATGTTCTTAGCTCCCACAATTTAGCCTAAATATTTGCCCTGACATGCTTATACTGGTCCAAGCAAGCATTAGGTCATAACCTGTTCCTCTCCCTTATTGGAAGGTGCTTTTACCTTTCTCAGCATTCCACAAGTTACTTCCTCCTTCCTTTGTTCTCCTCTGCCTTTGCCACTTTTAAAAAGTTCTAAGTTGCTAGCCAGTCGGGACAAATACAGAATGTGAGGTCCTGTTCCAGCCAATGGAAACTGGACACAGCAGTAGGGTGGACGCGTCAGGTTATAAATGACCCTGTCTCCTTTGTTCGGTGTACTCTCTTGGCAAAACTGCTGGCGAGTGTACCCTTTCTACAAAAAGTAAAAATGGCCTTGCTGAAGAAATTAAATTTATGTTCAAGAGTTCTTTCTTCTCTCGCTCTCTTTTTTTTTTGTTTTGTTTTCTGTTGTTGTTTTTGAGACAGAGTCTCATTCTGTTGCCCAGGTTGGAGTACAACAGCGTGATCTTGGTTCACTGCAACCTCCGCCTCCCGGGTTCAAGCGATTCTCCTGCCTCAGCATCCTAAGTAGCTGGGATTACAGGCATGCACCACCACACCCAGCGAATTTTTGTATTTTTAGTAGAGACGGGGTTTCACCATGTTGGTCAGGCTGGTCTTGAACTTAGTGCTGAAAATAAAACACTGAGAGCCAAAGATACTCTGTCCAGAAAAATTATCCTTCATAAATGAAGGGAAAATAAAGTATTTTCCATGTTTGAAATGCTCGTTCCCCAGTGCCGTCAAGTGCTATTTCTTTATGGCCCCAGGGAACAAGCATTTCAAACATGGAAAATACTTTATTTTCCCTTCATTTATGAAGGATAATTTTTCTGGACAGAGTATATTTGGCTCTCAGTGTTTTACTTTCAGCACTTTTAAAATATCATCCCATTCTCCTCTTGGCCTTTTTCTGCAAAGAAATCTGCTTTAGTCGGATGGGAATTTCTTCATAGCTAAAAAGATATATACATATTACTGTGTTTAGTATAATCTCTTTGTCTTTGACTGTTGGCAGATTGACTATTATGTACTGTGAAGAAAACCTTTTTGCATTTTATCTGTTTGTGGATCTCAGAGCTTCTTTTATCTAGATGTATAAATCTCTTGCCAGACTTGAGAAGTTTTCACCTATTCCTTTTCTAAAAATAGGTTTTCTAACCGTATTGTTTGCTCATTGTCTTCTGGGATCTTGATAATTTGAATATTTGGTCACTTTTTGGTGTCCCATATGTCACAAAAGCTTTACTCATTCTTTTAAAATTATTTTTTCTTTATTTTTTTCTGACTGGCTTATTGCAAAAGACCTATCTTCAATTTCTAAGGTTCTTTCTTCTGTTTGATTTAATCTATTGTTGAAGCTTTCAAACATACTTTGTATTTCATTCAATGAATTCTGTGGCTCCAGAATTTCTGTTTTGCCCTTTTTGATAATCTGTATCTCCTTGGTAAATTTTTTTTTTAATTATTTATTTATTTATTTAATTATACTTTAAGTTCTAGGGTACATGTGCACAATGTGCAGGTTTGTTACATATGTATACATGTGCCATGTTGGTGTGCTGCACCCATTAACTCATCATTTACATGAGGTATATCTCCTAATGCTATCCTTCCCCCCTCCCACCCCACAACAGGCCCTGGTGTGTAATGTTCCCCTTCCTGTTAGAATGGCAATCGTTAAAAAGTCAGGAAACAACAGGTGCCGGAGAGGATGTGGAGAAATAGGAACACTTTTACACTGTTGGTGGGACTGTAAACTAGTTCAACCATTGTGGAAGACAGTGTGGCAATTCCTCAAGGATCTAGAAGTGGAAATACCATTTGACCCAGAGATCCCATTACTGGGTATATACCCAAAGGATTAGAAATCATGCTGCTGTAAAGACACATGCACATGTATGTTTATTGCGACATTATTCACAATAGCAAAGACTTGGAACCAACCCAAATGTCCATCAATGGTAAATTTCTTATTCATATCCTGAATTGTTTCTCTGATCCCTTTGTACCGATTTTTAGAACTAACCTGTATTTCACTGAGCTTATTTAGAACCAATAATTTGAATTCTGTTTTGAGGATTTCATGAATTTCTTTTTTATCAGGATCTGTTACTAGAGAATTATTGTGTTTCTTTGGAGGTGCCACATTTCTTTCCTTTTTCATGTTTCCTGTGTTCTTATGTTGATATCTGCACATCTGGCGTCACAGTTTCCTAGGAGGGCAGAATCCCCAGGGGCCAGTGTCATCCTGGGACTATCTCCCAGAGCAAATGTTCTGTATTGTTTATGATTGCCTCTGATTGGGACACTAATATAGGCTCCATGCAGGATTAAAATACTGGGCAGAAATAACAAAATGTTATTGAGATGATTAGAATTAAAGCATTCTAAGGTGTTTCTATTGCTTGAGAAAAGAATTTGTGATTATTTTAGAATCTTATACTTTATTAGAAGCTGTATTTAATAGAAAAAAATAGAAGATGATTTTTTATTCTCTTAGTTTCTCAGATGGAGTGTCTGAATCTGGATTCTCTTAGAGTACAGAGGAAGGCCACTGAGGACCATACTACGGATGTGCAAATTCACCAGTAACACAGAGTTTGTTTTACTTCCTTCACTGTCAAACTTAGAGTGTGGTAGTCTGTCTCATGCTTACAAGATGACTGTTCTGCCTAATATTCTGGGTAGGAAGAAGAGTCAAGAGTAAAAGTTAAAAGGCAAACACCAGCCAGATAACTTCCCCACCCCGCCACCTTTTTTTTTAAATCAGGAAGACAGTTGCTCTAGGAAAGCCCCACACAGTAGACTGTAGCTTAAAACTTGCTAACCCAAACTGGGTGGCATTACCACTCCTACTTGTCTGACATCCTGAGTAAACCAGACTTTTTTTTTTTTTTTTTTTTTTTTTTTTTTGAGACGGAGTCTCACTCTGTCCACCAGGCTGGAGTGCAGTGGCGCGATCTCGGCTCACTGCAAGCTCCGCCTCCTGGGTTCACGCCATTCTCCTGCCTCAGCCTCCCTAGTAGCTGGGACTATAGGCGCCCGCCACCACGCCCGGCTAATTTTTTGTATTTTTAGTAGAGACGGGGTTTCACCGTGGTCTCGATCTCCTTCCTGACCTTGTGATCCGCCCGCCTCGGCCTCCCAAAGTGTTGGGATTACAGGCGTGAGCCACCGCGCCCGGCCGTAAACCAGACTTTTTAGTTGGACACAGAATAGAATTAATTTAGCCACTAGAAATGTCTATCATATGTATACATTTTAAGACGGCAAGATTAGCTATAATAGAAAAATGTATATATCCTTCAAATCGGCAAAAACAAAACAATGATTTAAAAAATGATCAGTTCATAAAAAGCTAAAAAGGAGAGAACAAATGAAACACATTTTAATCAAAGTAAATAGAAAGAATAACTTCTGGTAGCAAAAACAAATCAAAATATATCCATAATCTAATGTAATGTTAATTGATTTGATTTAAAAGTTAAAAGATAGAAATTATCAGATTGAATTTAAAAATCGAATCCTAAAATGTAAAGATACATAAAGATAGAAAATAGATGCATGGAAAATATGTATTAAATGAGTACTAAATTAAAATAAATTAGCTCTATTAATATTAGACAAAATAAACCACAAGACAAAAATGTTATTATTGATAATTAGCGTCTCTATACAATGATAAGGGCACAAATTACAATATTATAAATGTTATAATCATTCAAAATTTGTTTGAACTTAAAAAGGCCTCACAATACATAAAGAACAGATTGTAGATGTAAAGACAAATATTGGCAAATCTACAAAGACAGTGGTAGATGTCAACACATCCCTCTTAATTATTGAGCAGTCAAAGAGAGAAAGACAAAATTAGTACACATTTAGCAGAATTGAAAATAAAAAACATTTAAAAACTTGATTTAATGTATTAACAGCACTCTTTACTTGACAATTGGAGAGAACACATCTTTCTGTTAAGCATCTGAGACATTTCCAATAACTGATAATGTGATAGGTCATGAAGCAAGTTTCAATAAATATTAAATGTCACAAAACATAAGCTATCTTCTAACCAGCATTACTTTTACTAAAAATCAATCACTAAAAAATAACTTAAAAATGAAAACTTCAAACTATGAACTAAAACACTTGCTTCTAAATAACTCAAACACTTACAAAATACTTAGATAAAAGACAATTAAAATGGATACAAAACTTGTGCAATGCCTCTAACATTGTACTTCATGGGAAAAACTAATATTGAATGTGTATATTAGAAAATAATAATGAAAACACGTGCTAAATCTCAAGTTGATTTAAAAGTTTGAAAAAAATTATAAAGATCTGAGCTAAAATTAACAAAATAAAGAAATATGAAACAACGAAGAGAATCAACAGAGCTGGAAGTGTATCCTTTGGAAAGATAAAATTGACATACTTTGGCAATACTGAATATGAAGTTTAAAAAAAAAAAAAAAAAAAGAGGAGGCTTGTAAGGTGGCTCACACCTGTAATCCCAGCACTTTGGGAGGCTGAGGTGGAAGGATCACTTAAGCACACAGCAGCTGGGCCTACCAGTTGCTAATTTCTGCTGGTTCTTTGAATGCTTTACCTGCTTTTATGAGGTTTCAGAGTGAGTCAGCTTTATCTTTTATGAGAAACACCGATGGGGAGTTGCCTATTCTGTGGTTCTCCTCTCTGGAAAAATGTCCCCTTTAGTATCTATTCATTTTGACAGTCCCAAGTTCTGAATTATATCTCCCTTAGTTCAGTAAGACTGCCACTTGTTTCCAGCAAACTAGGAAGCATTTCCTAGTTTGAAAACTGCAAAGGGTAAGCTGAGTAAGAGTGGAACTGTTTTTGTGTATTTCCCTTCTTTCTGGGACCATATTCCTTAAGAGCCTTTCCTCTTCTTTTTCTGGTTCAGGACAATTCAATTGTAAAGACATCAGATGAGCCAAGTAAGGCAGGGTGCCATGCCTAAAGTCTGGGAGAAGCTAGGGTGGTGCAGGTAGGATTGTCAGAGCCTGAGTAACGTCAGGTGAGCACCACCATAAAAAGTAGGTATCAAAAACGAAATGGGATAATGGGAATGTCTGTAAAATAGGGATGCTTAGTGCAGACAGTGAGAGCCCAGGCAAAGCGAGGACAGCATCCATAGTGCATTTTCAGGGTGGTGCAGTAGAATACCTTTGAGACAAGAGATCAGGATCTTATTTTTGCTTTGTTGCTTCACCTGTGACCTTGGCAACATCATGTCATTTCTTGGCTATTTCATGGTAACATTGGTATCTACTGGCAACATTGGTATCTATCTCTGAGGCTTGATATGATTTTCAAATGAAATTGAAGTAGTAAATAATGTAATGTAAATAATGTAGATAATGTAAAGTAAGTAAAAGGACTTGGAGAATGCTGAAGCATTATACAAATATAAGTTGTTATAAACTTATAATAATGATTTATTCAGATCAGAAAACTTCTTGCATAGTACATCACTAATCAGTATTGTATTTTTTTTTTTTTTTTGAAAGGCTGTATGTAACTTCACAGTGGATAGATCACAGGTTTTGGAGTTTGTATCCCAGCTCTACCAGCTAAATGATGCTGAACAAGCCATATCTGTCTGATATTTAGTTTCTAGATTCAAAATAATTTCAAGGCTTCATTATGAGAAACAGAGTGTATCATATATACACTCTGGAGTAAAGAGAAATTATTATTAACCTGATGAAGATAACGTCAATTTCTAAAATCCTTAGTGCCACTGGGAAATGTAGGTACTAACCCAATGTTATTGAAGTTCTTAACTTTCTAATTAATATTTTAATATTGCCTTATGCAATTTATTTTCTGATGTTTGTGAATGAGCACTTTTTTAGCATTTAAGAAACTAAAATATTATGTTATCTCATGTATTTTAAAGATGAAGAATTTGCAGGAGGTCATTATAAAAAGAATGTCTAGTAACGAATTAATACCAATATAAATTAAGTAAAGAACATGAGCAAAGCCAAATTAATAGCAAGTAAATAATGTTTTTATATCTGTTTAAAAAATGCCATTTGTGGAAACTGACAAGAAACCAACCCCAATTTGCTTAGATATTTCACCATTTTGGTGCCTCATCATTTTGGTAAGTATGAGTCTATTAATCTAAAATGTGAAAGGCTGACACTTTCAGTCAATAGCTTGAAATGCTAAGGTTGTGTTAATCTGGGAACAAATCATTTTCTATTTAAATAAATCAATTTTGTCCGGGAGTAAAGTATAATCTCTAATGATCTGGTAAGTCATTTAGAAATAATTTGAATTGCTATGGAACCAAATGTTCTGTTGCCGAAAAAGATCAGCCAATAGTTTTCTTTTTTAAGGTTTAATATAAAATATGTGCAGGTAAGTGAACATTTACTGTCCTGGGCCATAATAATTATGCTCATTATGTGATTTTAAATAAATACAAACAACCATGGCAAGGAAAATGGTAAAGATGACTTTACCATTTTACCAAGATGACAGTACACTTGACTGACCTCCAACAATGTTTCTTCTTTTCACAGAAATTGTAACTATTATTGACAAGAAGCTCTTGAATTATTAGACTATTAGAAAGAGAAACAAGAAACAGCTCTTATAAGAGATGCATATTTAGTCTGCATACTTAATCTAATGAGCTCATAGGCTCATTCTTACTCTGATGAGCTTTTAAACAAATACTTTACCCATCACTAAAATTTATTTGGCTTCTCTGATTTTCTGTTATAATTGCCTCCAACTCTCGTAAAGTACCATACATAAGTACCAAGAAAACACAGCCATTTTTCTTAGGGTATAACAACATTCCCTGAACACATGAACACACACATTACTTATACAGCTAGGTTACCTGGCCCCATTGGATAGGGGCAGAGACAACAAGTGAACTGACTTAATCAGGACAGGGTTGAAAACACATGCTTTTTAGTATATTTCATGGCAATATTTGAGACATACTAATACTAAACTAAAACTTGGATGTTTATCTGAAATTAAAGTTTAACCATTCTGTTTTCTTTTTGTTTTTATTGCTCCTGCTGTGGTTTTTGTTTCATTTAATTTTGTTTATTGGTGAAATCTACCAACTTGAATTCAGTAACTCCAGTTCTATTTCATTTTTGGCTGTGCTAATGATTAACATTATAATCTTGGGTGAATCATTTTAGCCCAGATTTTCACGTTCTTCTGGTAATAAAATGAATTCCAGTTTCTATTTTCACATTTCTACTTTGAAGATTCTCCTCATATTTAATTAACTACAAGTAAATCAGAGATGACTGCTGAACAATCTACTAATTATCTCAACAAATGTTATAATTTGGTAACTGAGATTATAATTAACCAGAGTGACTTTAGTAATTTAAAAGAAGATAATCATAGCAGATTAATAGTCAATATTTTCTCTTTTTAATAAACTTTAAAATGGCCAAGTATCTCCCAAATATTTATAAAATATTTTAATTATGTTTTCCTTTCTTCATATTTCAACCTTTTTGCTTTGAATATTATATTATGAAACTAAATCACTCTGTCTTTCCCTGTTGTTACCATTTGGAGACTCTGGTGTCACTCTTCATTCTTTCTAGAAGATTTTATCTTGACACATCGTCACTCTCTCTAGGACCATTTTAGCCATAGTTATTGATACTTGGATTATTCACATGGACGGTGCTTCAAGTACCCTAAAATTCCACTTTTAAAATGTCCTTTTCTCAAATGATTTGGGCTTCCACCCAGTCTTATCCACCTACTCCCATGGGTATATCCTAGTCCTTGTCATAACCAAAGACATAACTACCTTATAACTTCAATTTCCAGAATCCCATTCTGACTATCATATCCTGTAATTTCAGTGTACTTCTTCTAGTACCACAATTCCAATGATCTTCTCCCCACCAAGGCCCATTTCTCCTGGTAAGTTTTTACTATACCTTGCCCTGTTGCATCCTCATTTCCCCCTAGATTGAATTCCACAGTCTATCAGTGAAATAGTCTTTATATCTGCTTACTAGTATCTGGTTTTCCATCACTTCTGGAAACCTAGGACGATTACCATTCCACACCTCACGAAGTTAGTCGAGGACCTTAATGATACTAGGCAATTGTAGTATGTTTCTATAGTTCACTCCTTTCCCCACTGTCATAGAAATCTATTTTGTGCATTCACCTCCTATTTCAAATGTCCAACACTTCCCTCCCCATCTTCACTCTCAGCTAATGGCATTGATTGGAATAGGAGGAGGAAAGAAGAGAGAGAGTAAGGCAGAATTTCCCAAACAAACCTTAAATTATAACATATCTTGGCCGGGCGCAGTGGCTCAAGCCTGTAATCCCAGCACTTTGGGAGGCCGAGACAGGCGGATCACGAGGTCAGGAGATCGAGACCATCCTGGCTAACACGGTGAAACGCCGTCTCTACTAAAAAAAATACAAAAAACTAGCCGGGCGAGGTGGCGGGTGCCTGTAGTCCCAGCTACTCGGGAGGCTGAGGCAGGAGAATGGCGTAAACCCGGGAGGCAGAGCTTGCAGTGAGCTGAGATCCAGCCACTGCACTCCAGCCTGGGCGACAGAGCGAGACTCCGTCTCAAACAAACAAACAAACAAACAACAACAACAAAAAAAAAAACAAAAAAAAAACATATCTTATATATCTTTTGGCAAATATGCATATATGTTCTACCTTTCTTCTATTAATATTGATATATTGTCTGTGCTCCATTCTAGGATCATCTGTTCCACTTTTGTGTAAGACCCTAACCTAGAAAAAAACACCACTTTCTCAATTCTTCCCTCTTTCTAGAATCTTTATAATTTTTCTCTCTGTTGGATTTTTCACATCAATACAGAGACTACAGTTTCTCTTATCTTAAAACATTTCTGAATCTACACTTACTTGAAGCTCTAGCCCTGTTTCTCTGTTCCTTGTAATCTCAACGTTCTTCAAATGAATTGCTTGCACTCAAGGTTTCCAATTCCGCATCTCTCGTACTTTCTTGGGCCCATTCCAATGAGACTTTCAACTCTAATGTTCCATCAGAAATGTACTAGACAATGTCACAAATAGCTTCCACGTATTTAAATTATTTTCTTACCCCCTATTTTATTTATTTCTACCAGCAGTGTTTGACACAGTTAACCATCCTTCCTTGCATGGTCTCTTCACTTTGTTTCCATGGAACTATGCCCTCCTGGCATTCATTTATATGGCACTTGCCATTTCTAATCAGTCTCCTTAGTGAATTCCTTCTCACTTCACTAAACTTCCAGAGATTGGAGTACCGCAGGGCTCATTCTTTGAATGCTTTTTTGATATATTTTATTATTCTGTCCAGTATTGATGTTTCAAATGTAGCAATAGGTTGATTATTCCCAAATACATATTTCCATCTTGTAACCCTCCTTAAGTCAAAATTTATATAAACTCTTGTATAATTAATGACATCTGAAATATAAACCGTACCATACAATGCTCCTTATCTTCCCTCAAGTCAGTTCGTTACACAGGCTTCTCGATTTCACAACCATCTGATATAGTTTGGATCTGTGTCCCTGCCAAGTCTCATATCAAACTGTAATCACCAGTTTTGGAGGTGGGGCCTGGCTGAAGGTGATGCTATCATGAGGGTGGTTTCTCATGAAGGGTTTAACACCATGCCTCTTGGTACTGTCCTTGTTATTGTGAGTTCTTGTGAGATCTAGTCATTTAAAAGCGTGTAGGACCTCCCTCTGACCTCCTGTTCCTGCTCCTGCCATGTGATATGGTTGTTCCCCCTTCGCTTTCTTCCATGATTGGAAGCTTTCTGAGGCCTCTCCAAAAGCAGAAGCCACTAGGCTTCCTGTACAGCCTGCATAACAATGAGCCAAATAAACCTCTTTCCTTTATAAATTACCCAGTCTCAAATATTTCTTGGTAGAAATATGGGAAAAGACAAACACGTCATCTTTAAAATTTCTCAGGTCAAAATGTGGAGCTGTCTTTAACTCTCTCACACCCAAAATGAAATACAATGGAACACTATTTGGCCTTAAAAATGAAGGGAATCTAAATTTGGTTAGATAGGAAGAATGCATTCATGGGATCTATTATATGATATGGTGACTACGATAATAATAATGTATACTTGAAAATTGCCAAGAAAATAGATCTTAAATATTCTCTCCACAAAAATATAAGTGTGAGGTGATAAGTTAATTAGTTTGATTTAACTATTTCACAATGTGTATGTATATACTTTAAAATATCACATTGTACCTATTAAATATATATATGTTTGTTTTATCTTAATAAAGATGAGGAAATTAAGTAAAAAAAAATAAAATAAAATCACGCACACAAGCAGATGCACAATGGATCAATCTGCCAAACTAAACAGAGTACATTTTAAGCAGCCAACAGCCCCTGCGTGTCCAGGAATGGGTCAGTGCTTTCCTCTCCGAATCTGTGAGCAATATCCAGTGGTAGAGAATCCTAAAAGAAAGCTCAGGAGAAAACCTGAAGGCCCCAAGGGAGACTGAGAGGCTTCTGCATTCAGAATGACCAAAATCCACTCTGAAGATTACACACTCACAGGGACACTCAAGGCCCTGGGAGAAGAAGGACACAGAATGTAACTTCGTTAAGAGATGAGCCTACCTTAATGAGACCTGGATTAGAAGATTCTGGCTTCTAGCTTGCCTTGGTTTCTGAATAACCACATGCACTTTTCTGCACATTTCTAATATTTTAATATCTTCCATTGGAATCTTCTTGCTGCTTGCCCCAGAATCCAATCCTCAGAATGCCTTGCTTCTTTATTCTCTCCCTTTCTTTCTTTCTCTCCCTCCTTCCTGATATCTATTCCCACCCAACATATCAATTAGCATGTAAGACAGTGTGACTGAGCAAGCATACCACCATAGGAAAAGCCAGTAGGCCTGGACTTCATTTCTAACTCAGCCACTATCATGTTGTGTGACTTAGGCCAGTGGTTCTCAATTAAGGGATTTTCTCCCCGGGGCATTTGGCATATCTGGAGACATTTTTTTGTAGTTATGACTCAGGTTGGGGAGTTGCTATGGGAATCTAATGAGTAGAGGCCAGAGATGCTGCTCAACATTCTACAATGTGCAGGGCACCTCACTCATGTGGCAAGAAATTATGCAGATGAAACTGTCAATAGTGCCAAGGCTGAAAAATACATCTATAAGAAAATCATTTCTCTGGATTTTAGTTTTGTCATCTGTGAAAGATTTTAATCATGTCTCAGAGACTCTCTTACTAATAAGCTCAATGATATAATGAATCGCACTCTTGAAATAGTATCAAAGAATTCCATGCAGTTCAAAATGATTTAGAAACAGCATTTATTTTCAAATATATTTCAGAAGAACCTCATATAAACAAGGTAAATGACTTGCTTGAGAAAATCTGGAATGGGAATAGAATGCTGGTCTGTGGAGTCTCCAGTCAACTGGACTGTCAACCTCATCACACTGCTTCCAACAGACAATGTGACATTTTAAGAAATGCCTGACTGAAAATATTTGCTGAAGTTTTGGTCACAAACTACAAGAAATTCTGTTTTTATTCTTTAATCTGTATAGAATGGGTGCAGTTTCTCTTCTCGTTTTGGGTTACTTTCAAAGACTTCAGGCACTTGGAGTTCATCAAACAATCGATTTGATTTTTTCTGTGTTGCTAACTCGAGTGTTTCTGTATAAATCCTAAGACACAATACAATTGAGTAATTGATTGCATAGGTCTACCTTTTGAATTTTACAAATAAGTATCAAAACTTTCATGTCACATGGTGATCTTTTCAGGTAAATAAGATTATTTATCATATTTTATTAATCTAATACCGACTTGATTCATTTCTTATTAGGGAATTAACCACATATACAGGGTCCTATATATTGTAGCCATTTGTAAAGTACTTTAAGAAGGATAAATTCAAATATACTAGCTCCTAGCACCATACTATCAGAAGTCCAGTGACCACACAATTTACAATGCTTAGCTGTTTCTACCATTTATGTGTGTTTCTGCTGTGAGATACAGATGAAAAATATTTAGAAGCATGTCGTAACTAAGTAACCAACTTTCTCTGACAGTTTCACAGGAAGCACAACTTACCAATTATCTCTATACTGGAGCTAAATTACTCTTATCAAAGGCTAAAGCAGCCTTGAGAAGAATCAAGGCTGATCACAAATGTTCATGAGCTAGCTGTGCCAGACATTTGGTTTCAATTTGAAAGTCACTTGTTTTTTGACAGAAAGTGTCACTGGAACAGGTAGTTAAGACATCACTATATCTCTTCTGCTTTTTTAGTGAAGGTTAATTTGAGGGGTTGTGAAAAGCAAAGAGAAAATCAAGCCTTTCAGTTTAAACACCTTTAATGAGTGAGAAAAGCCAATTTTGTATCAAGTAAGCACCTATGGTAGCCAAAGAAATGAGAGCCAAATGGCAGCCAAGGATATGGCAGTCAAAGGACAGCCAAGGACATGGATCTGAAAAGGGTGATTTTTAAGTCAGGTTTTGATATCTCATCTTGAAAGCAGGACAGTCTACCGAGTGAATAGATTATTGGACTAAAAAGAAGATATTACTCTAAACCACAACTATCCCTGGGAAAGACTCATTTTTGCTTAAGGAGAATGACAGAAAAACAAGTACTGAGTTTATGATCAAAGATTTCTCCAAGTGAAATTAAGTAATTAATTAACTTCTAAATTCTGATAATATATTTTGCAAAAGTGGCATTGACTTAGGCTAAAAAAGTAATATTGTTTAAATACTTTCAAGGCTAGCAAAACAGGAGAAGCAATATTGTCAACCAATATTAGAAATACTTCCATTAAAAGGCAAGGTATAAAAATGAAATATATAAAATATATATCCAGAAAGCCACAGAATATAATAGATGCTTATCTTACTAATATCTCAAAGTTATTTTCTATAATTAAACAGTTATCAATACATGTTTATTTCATACTCAGGGATCAGGACTTCTAAAGCATTATTTTATCCCAAGGCTACAACAACAACAACATTTATGCATATTTGTGACAGTAAAAACCATAGAGATGATCGTGAAAACTCTAAGAACAATTTTTCTTATGATGAGGGAAATTTGATGAAGCTTATAAACCATGTGGATCGATCATTTGCTTAAATTAAGTATCATTACAGATATAAAACAAGCAAACACGTTATAGACATCAAATACATTTCAGTTTCACCATCAAGATCATCTCATCTGAGAAACACAGCTCTATTTACCAGTGGAAAAATAGTTAAATATTCTTCATATGTTATATACTTTGGATGGGAGTAATAATGTCACAAGACTCTAGATTCTTACTACATACGGATCTAGTCCACCTAGAAATAATCATTTGTCATCAATTAAATTACTAAATACCTTTTTAATTCAGTAAATATACTGAAAGGCTCTGGAACGGAAACACGTGTATGGTTTGATTTTTGTTAGGAAGGCATCAGAGATCCCTATATGGTGTGAGATTCCTGTAGTTCTCTATGTTTATGCTGTTCTGTGGAAAGCTAAACTTAAGTAATTTTCCTCCTTGACTTCTCTGCATCATTTGAAACTGTGGATCACCTTTTTACCTGGCTCCTAGCCATTGAAGTCTCCATTCTCCTTCTCTGGCCATTCTTCTGCTACTTTCTGTTCTTCCTCTAATACCTAAATGTTGCTACCTTCCCTAAGACAGGACAGACTATTGGCTCTTTTCTCTATATTGTCTTCTTCAGCAATTACATATTCTCATATCATATCCTTAATTACCACTACTAGTAGTGATAGATCCCTTGTACCACCTCACACAGATAATGCATCTATACTAGCTCTTCTGTCCAATGTGGTCAGCACTACCTTATCAGATCAACATATCCCTATTAAATGGCTCACGTGAGAAAACTAAGCAAAAGAAGAGAATACTGGTCCCCGAGTCACCATTCAACTTGACGGTCAGCTTTATCATACTGCTTCTCAGAGGAGATGTGACACTGTAGTAAAATGCCTGGCTGGTACACTTTGCTTAGGTTTTGGTCATGAACTAGAAAGAAAAACCTGTTTTTATTCTTTTATCTGTAATACTAGGAGAAGCTTTCCTCCACAAATTTAGTTTTACTTCCTAAACCTCATGCACTTGAGCTCATCAAACAATTCACTTGACATGTTTTCCATGTTTCTAACTAAAGTGTTTCTCTGGATCCCAAGCCACAGTAAATATCCCTTGTTCTTCAGATAACTTTTTAAGCCAATTTGACCACTAGTGTGTAATACACACTTGGCCACTTTTGTTGCCCACATCTAACAGGGAAAAGTAATCATAACAAAATCAATTTTATTTTATTGACTACTTACCTTGCAATAACCCTGTGATGTATTATTATCACGAAAATATAGATAAGCCAATCCTCAGAACTATCCTGGAACTTGTTGAAAATTGAAACAAGTGGCAGTCATGATTCAACGAATTCAGCTGTGAATACAAAACCTAGTCTCTTGTCACAATGCTATAGAAGGCAACAAAACCTGCTTTCTGTATATTTTGATTATCTGCTCAATTGAAATCTCTATCAGTAACATGCTTAGTTGGACTTTCTCACTTAGGTGTTTTAAATTAAATGGAATTGAGTTAGAATTTCTAGGTCTTATTACCTATTCCTAAAACTTCAATCAAAATACTATAATTTTACAAGCCATAATTTTCTCCTCTGTAAGCTGGTACAATGATATCTGTCTCACTGCAAAGGACTATTAATTAAATCAGACAGTTATTGTACAGAACTTAGCATAGTAGCTGAAGGTACTCCATGATAGGCAACCCCTATAATTACTGTTCTCTACCTTTGCCCTCCAGCATTCTCAGCTCCTCCCTTATCATAACAGTATATTTTGTTACTTCTTTATTTACGCTATTAAATATCCCTGAAGTCAGAGACTGCATTACATTTATTTTTTATTTTGTTGTGACAGGTCTTATTCTGTTTCCCAGACTGGAGCACAGTGGCATGATTATCATTCACCACAGCCTCGACCTCACTGGTTTGAGTCATCCTCCCACCTCAGCCACACAAGTAGCTAGGTCTACAGGTGTGTACCACCATGCCTGATGCATTAAAAAAAAAATCATAGAGACAGTGTCTCACTACGTTGCCCAGGCTGGTCTCGAACTGCTGGGCCCAAGTGATCCTCCGGCATCAGTCTCCCAAAGTGCTGGGGTTACAGGCATGGGTCATTACACCTGGCCTGGGAACCACATTATTACCCCATTTTCCCAAGCATCCAACCCTGCTAGGTACTCAATACATTTAGGTAGTTTTTCCTCCGACTGCCATAGAACACCTTGACTAGAAATGAAGTTTCTACCTGTATTTAATCAGGATTTGGGGCTGTTCCCACCCCTCCAGGTGTTTGTTAGCTTCCTGGTCTTTTAGCTAATGAAATTTTTAATGTTGTTAAACACCGACTGCTCCAATCCATCCCTCCTGGCAGGAATTTCCTGACCAGTCATATTCCTGGAAATCCAGTGCAGACAGATATGCCTCACTATGAGGCAAGACATTTTCTAGGTGAGGAAACCCAGGTAGCTATGAAATAAGAGATGCCTGTAGAAATTGCAGATGTCCTGCACTTTTGGGTGCAGCTTCTTGAGCTGAATTTGTAAAGCCTGAATGGGATCAACCTAAAATTTCGTCTTGGATAAAGAAGATCAAGGCATATGTCTTGTCAAGCAAAATAAACTACCTTGACTTTTCAGAAATAGCAGAGGTTTTGTGAAGCACATAAGATTCTTTTTAAGGTCACTTCTAGGGAATATAAATATAAATGCTAATGAGTGAATATGTAGCCCAGAGGAATTCTTATGACATTTGATACGTAAAATGATCCAGAAGGATATTATTTTTAAAATGGAATCATTCAGTAAATGAAAATATTATTTTCATTCTAAAGGTGAGGTGGAGTTTTAACCTATCAGTCATATGCTAATCAAGATTTTGTGATATTGCTTTATACTGGTTTAAAGAAGAACAGTGCATCAAAAATTGTACATTTTCAAAGATTATCTCATGTAATAAGTTTTGAGGTCTTATTTGAGAGACATTCTGACTACATAGAAATCAATATGTACACGCATGTATTGTCCTGAAGAATTTTGTAAAAAATAAACTTATTTCTTGTTCATATACAGTATTAGATGTGAGGCCCTAATGAACTGTGTTAAAAGAGGGAATAGTAAAAAGTGACTGCCTGAGAAGAATTATTTCTAAATTTATTTATTTTTATCCTACTCACCATTATACAACTGAAGATATTTCTGAGTTTCTTAAGGGTGATGTTAGCTGTTGCGGATAGACTCTAAGATAATCCCCAGAGACCCCACCTCCTGGCATTCATCTTTGTGTGATTACCTCCCTTTGAGTATAGGTAACAGCATTTGTGGCTTTCTTCTAACAAACATTATGTAGCCAAAAGTGATAGGATGTCATTTTCATACTTATGCTACATAAGATTGTAATTTCCATCTTGCTAGCAGAGTCTATCCCTTGATAGCTTTAACGATGTCAGCTGCCATGTTGTGAGCGGCCCCATGGAGATTCCCTCATGAAAAAGAACTGAAGCTTATATCCAGCCAACAGCTTGGATGCAACTGAGGTTCCAGTCCAAAGATCAAAAGGAACTGAATCTTGTCAGAAATCCCACAAGTGAGCTTGGAAGTGAATTCTTTCCTTGTTGAACCTAAGATGAGAACACAGCCCTCACCAACATCTTAAAGGTAGCTTAAGGCCGGGTGCGGTGGCTCATACCTGTAATCCCAGCACTTTGGGAGACGAAGGTGGGTGTATCTCCCGAGGTTACGAGTTCGAGACCAGCCTGACCAACATGGAGAAACCCCATCTCCACTAACAATACAAAATTAACTGGGTGTGGTGGTGCATGCCTGCAATCCCAGCTACTCGTGAGGCTGAGGTAGGATAATCGCTTGAACTCTGTAGGCGGTGGTTGCGCTGAACCGAGATAGTGCCATTGCACTCCAACCTGGGCAACAAGAACAAAACTCTGTCTTAAATAAATAAATAAATAAATAAATAAATAAATAAATAAGTAGTATAATGAGAAATCCTGAAGCAGAGGAACAATCTAAGCTGTGCCCAGGTTTCTGACCCTCACAATTGGAGACAATTAGTCATTTTGAGCTTCTATGTTTGTAATAATGCTACATAGCAACAAGTAAATAATACCATAAAAATAATAGTAATGGCTATATTTGTCTTTCAGTGAGTATCCATTGTGCATCAGGAACTCTCCTAAGTGATAATACGGCTAGATAAATTGACAGCTATATAGCTAGATCATAGATGCATAATAGTTGATAGGTAGATAAATAGATAGATACTTGCTAAATTGTCATAATAACTATGAGTTAAGGCCTATTATTGTCCCCATAGATGAAAAATGTAAAACAGAAATTTAACTTTTTTATCTGAAGTAGCATAACTGCTTAGATATAAAGTCCTTACTGAGTATCACTTTTCTATGCTATAGTAGTTGATATCGAGCATTAAAAGAATAAGTTGAAATAATTAAAGAATATGATAGAAAAGAATGAACAAATAAACAAATTGGGACAAAGCCAAGAATTCTATAAATTAGGTAAAATTATAACTATCAATTTTCCTGTACAGAACATAATATTTCTTCATATAGGTATTAGACTTTATTATTATAATCCTATTTCAGAGTAATATGCTTTGTGTTTCAAAAATTGTGAGTATGAGAATAATAGAAATACAATTAGTAAATCAGTGATTTTAAATACTGTTTATTTGGTAATATTATCTATTGACATTTTGCAGTTGCACCTTTATTCCAACAGCTTCACTTCCCATTTCAAGTCTGTATACCTCTAGTCTAACTTACTACAATATTGTGTATAAAGAAGCAATTTTCTCTGACCAAACACGTGACATATTACCGAGAAAAAAGATGAGAGCTTGACTATAGACCAGTCGAAAATCTAAAGACTGAAACATACAGAGAAAAAAGAATAGAAAATATACAGATTATCATAAAAGACAAAGAAATTGGAGAGAAAATTTTTAAAATGGAAAAGTCTCTACTAAAAAATACAAAAAAAAAAAAAAAAAAACAAAAAAACAACTAGCTGGGCGAGGTGGCGGGCACCTGTAGTCCCAGCTACTCGGGAGGCTGAGGCAGGAGAATGGCGTAAACCCGGGAGGCAGAGCTTGCAGTGAGCTGAGATCCGGCCACTGCACTCCAGCCTGGGCGACAGAGTGAGACTCCGCCTCAAAAAAAAAAAAAAAAAAAAAGTATAAATAAAATGGAAAAGAAGCAATATTTACAGAGATTTTAGCAGATAATTTTCCAAGCCTAGTGGATTGCATCAAACTATAGTTTCAAGAAGCATTCTGCATCCAAGCAAGATAAATAACAGACATCACAACTGCACACATCTTAATAGTACTACTAAACAACAAAAACATGGAGAACATCCAAAAAAAAGTCTGTAGATAGACACATTACTATGAAAGGAGAAACAATAAAATCAATAGCTAATTATTCATCAAAAATGAAAAATGGAATTATATTCTTACACTGCCAAAAGAAAATAACCACCAATTTAGAATTCTATATCTAGTATATATGTCCTTCAAAAAATCAATTAAATACATCTGCATACTGAAAAACTAAGAGATTTGCTGCCAGCAGACCCACATAAAAGAATAAAGGGAGCTATTCAAGGAGAAAGAAAATTATCTCAGTAGGAAATAAGAAAATGACGAAGGGCCTGAAAAACAATGAGAAATGCATATAAATTTGACCATTAAAAACAAGAATAATAAACACTCTTGGGGTATAAAATAGACTTAAAAATATGAAAGTATCTTCCTCCATCCCTTTATTTTGAGCCTATGTATGTCTCTGCCTGTGAGATGGGTCTCCTGAATACAGCAGACTGATGGGTCTTGACTCTTTATCCAGTTTGCCAGTCTGTGTCTTTTAATTGGAGCATTTAGTCCATTAACATTTAAGGTTAATATTGTTATGTGTGAACTTGATCCTGCCATTATGATATTAACTGGTTATTTTGCTCGTTAGTTGATGCAGTTTCTTCCTAGCCTCGATGGTCTTTACATTTTGCCAAGTTTTTGCGATGGCTGGTACCGGTTGTCCCATCAAAAAGTGGGGAAAGGATATGAACAGACATTTCTCAAAAGAAGATATTCATACAGCCAACAGACACATGAAAAAATGCTCATCATCACTGGCCATCAGAGAAATGCAAATCAAAACCACAATGAGATACCATCTCACACCAGTTAGAATGGCAATCATTAAGAAGTCAGGAAACAACAGGTGCTGGAGAGGATGTGGAGAAATAGGAACACTTTTACACTGTTGGTGGGATTGTAAACTAGTTCAACCATTATGGAAAACAGTATGGCAATTCCTCAAGGATCTAGAACTAGATGTACCATATGACCCAGCCATCCCACTACTGGGTATATACCCAAAGGATTATAAATTAGTCTACTACAAAGACACATGTACACGTATGTTTATTGCGGCACTATTCACAATAGCAAAGACTTGGAATCAACCCAAATGTCCATCTGTGACAGACTGGATTAAGAAAATGTGGCACATATACACCATGGAATACTATGCAGCCATAAAAAAGGATGAGTTTGCGTCCTTTGTAGGGACATGGATGCAGCTGGAAACCATCATTCTTAGCAAACTATCACAAGAAGAGAAAACCAAACACCGCATGTTCTCACTCATAGGTGGGAACTGAACAATGAGATCACTTGGACTCGGGAAGGGGAACATCACACACTGGGGTCTATCATGGGGAGGGGGGAGGGGGGAGGAGGGAGGGATTGCATTGGGGAGTTATACATGATATAAATGATGAATTGATGGGTGCTGACGAGTTGATGGGTGCAGCACACCAACATGGCATAAGTATACATATGTAACAAACCTGCACGTTATGCACATGTACCCTAGAACTTAAAGTATAATAAAAAAAAAAAAAAAAAAAAAAAAAAAAAATATGAAAGTATGAGCACACATATTGCAAAAGGGTAAACATGCAAAAAAAATCAGAGCAACATTGTAATAACAAAAAATGCAAAATAACCCAATCTCTAACAATAAGAGAATGAATAACTAAATTATGCTACAGTCACGATATATAAGAGAAAAATGAATAAACTATAGCTATACATATCAGTTTAATAAATAAATCCTAAAGCATAAGGTTTGTTGAGGAAAGCTGCAGATGACTCTATGCTGTGTAACATCATTTTCACAATGATAAGAAACTGAACAATATATTATTTAAGTATGTTTATAAAAAAATTGTATGAAAAGCAAACAGCAATGGAGAAATAAACATAAATGTGGGAAATAGTTGCCACTATGAGGAGGCAGGGGCACAGGTTAGATGAAAGAAATACAAAGATTGGAAATGCTCTAATAATTCTTCAGTTGCATGGTGAATTTACAAGTATTCATTTTATAATTAGGCTTTCTACTGTGTGTAACTGTTACTTATATTCTTTGATATGTACCAATTATCTTTTAGATGATGGAGATAAATATTTTCTAAAGACAACAAGCAAATTTTGGGAAGCATTTCAAATCTCAGATTTGTAAACACGATGCTTCCCATTTCAAATGGCAATGCTTTGAAAAAACAACACAATTTGAATCATTAGTTGGAATTCTTTGCATAGCTTGTGTTCTCTCAAGATAAAAACAAGTGACAGTTTCAATCAAAGACAACAAATAAGTATAACAAAATGAAAATGTTTATTGTTTGCAGAATCTTATTATTTTGTGGAAATTTCTAAATTTCTATGTTAAGGATGAGTTTGCATTAAGAATGCTTTATCTCACAGCTTCTATAGTTATAAAAAGAATGGTCCAAAGAAAGGCTAGGTTTAACTAAAAACATTGCACCTTACTCACTATAGGTTTTTTTTTAATGTATACAATTTTGCTTCACAGACCTTGGATCCTCAATATTTTTTAGAAAGAACTGGAAACACAAATTTTGAGAGTAAAAAGCAAGAGATGAAATGGCTTGAAAAGTGCATAAAAATTAAGATAAAATGAAATGAAAATTAAGTGATAATAAACAACAATAAATAAAAATAAACAAACATAAATGTCAAAATTTAAAATTAAAATAAACATAAGAAAGAAGAAAAATTAAAACAAAAATAATAATACTGAAAGTTTCTACAGGAAAAGAAGTTTCATCCCTTAAGAACCTTATAGGAAGGGTCAGGTGTGGTAGCTCATACCTGTAATCCTAGTACTTTGAGAGGCCAAGGCAGGAGAATTGCTTGAGCCCAGGAGTTCAACACCAGCCTGAGCAACATAGTGAGACTCTGTCTCTACAAAAAAATTAGCTGGGTATAGTGGCATGCACCTGTACTCCCAGCTATGAGCGATGCTGAGACAGGAAGATTGCTTGAGCCCAGGAACTGGAGGTTGCAGTGAACTTTGATGGCACCACTGCACTACAATCTGGACAACAGAGTGAAACTGTCTTAAATACAAAGAACCTTATGGGAAGTAATTTGGATTTTTTTTAAATTTTACTTTAAGTTCTGGAATACATGTGCAGAACGTGCAGGTTTGCTGCATAGGTATGCATGGTGGTTTGTTGTACCTATCAACCCATCATCTAGGTTTTAAGCCCTGCATGCATTAGGTATCTGTCCTAATGCTCTCCTTCTCCTTGCTCCCCACCCCCAGACAGGCCCCAGTGTGTGATGTCCCCCTCCCTGAGTCCATGTGTTCTCATTATTCAATTCCCACTTATTAGTGAGAACATGCGTGGATTTTTAAATAAATAAGCTTACGGTTTTTTCTGATCCAAGCATTGCACTAGTGCCATGGATCTACTTGCTTTTAATGTGAACCAGCTTGTTATAAAAATACAGGCATCTATATTTCTCTGCATAAAAATGTGATTAATCTATTTCATCTTTTGATATTAAGGGAGATTTTAAAAATTAATATCATTATACTTTTTTGAACCTGGAGAAAGGAGATTTCTTTTTGAATCCAGGTTAATAATTGTGCTAGATAACGTCAGCATTTTGGCATACAAGACCTGATATTAATCATATTCTGCTATAAATTCCAGCTCATAATGCCAACATTGCTCAGAGGAAACTATAGTGAAATACTTAGTAAATAATCTGGGAGCCAAGATGTTGGACAGGTCTCCACAAATGCAGTGCAAACCATTTCATCTCTTTTACTGGAGGTTGGCTTTGCATCTTCATCTTGTCTTTTATGATCTGTCTTCTGTTTCTGCATCATCTCAGTATTGTACTTTTGGCTTTGCTCTACATTCTGTAACTTTATATTTAAAATTCTGGTCAGGCATCAAATGTTTTCTCTCCATGAGTTTCAGATACTTCATTTGAAATAAAATAGAGGCTAACATTTCCAAATAAGTGCGTTTATTCTTCTGGTTCTCAAAGATGCTACTGTTTTGACTAAAAGTGTGTATTAGTCTGTTTTCATGCTGCTGATAAAGACAAACCCATGACTGGGAAGAAAAAGAGGTTTAATTGGACTTAAAGTTCCACATGGCTCACAATCACAGCGGGAAGTAAAAAGCACTTCTTACATGGAGGCAGCAAGAGCAAATAAGGAAGAAGCAAAAGCGGAAACCCCTGATAAACCCATAAGATCTCATGAGACTTAGTCACTACCACGAGAATAGCATGGGAAAGACCAGCCCCCATGATTCCATTACCTCCCCCGGGTCCCTTCTCACAACATGTGGAATTCTGGGAGATACAATTCAAGTTGAGATTTTGATGGGGTTACAGCCAAACCATATCAAACTGTCAACATATGGATATTGAAACCTAGGTCTTTCTACAAGAATGGCAATTGGAATTTACAGGCAGGGGATGCTTTGAAATGGGAAGGTGAGCTGCAGGCAGTGGTGAAGAGGGGGTTGGCATTAGCTGAAGAGGGTGGTAGAACGCCTGCAGAAGATTTTTCACTGGTATTATTCAAATGACCATTTGATGTTGACTGTACTATAATTTTCAAGAGAGGTATTCTAACTTATTATTTATTTAAGGGATCAATAAAAGCTGAATTGAAAAGCCCTTTCTGAGGACATGATGTGTCATCTGTACTAGAACCTACAGATGGTTCTGGGTGATTGATATAAGCAGCATTCTGAAATAGATCTACTTTTCTGAAAAGTACCAACTCCAATGTCTGCCTGTCTGGCCCATTGTGTCTAGGCTAGCCTCTCTGAAGCTCTTTGAAAACATAATTTTTTAAGATATATTAAATATTCTTGGTATTCAGATTGACTACCTGGTGCAGAATTTTTTCCAAGGGAGTTCTTGTTATTTTTTGAATGCTGTCTTTCTGCATTCAAACAAGCAAGTCAGGTTTTATAGTCCTTCAATTCCAGTAAGTGAATCACCCTGTGTCTATACGGCCCCATGAGAACACCATCAGCAACCCTTGACTTTTGAGTTGTATATGCAAGATTAAATGGAGGCTGTTCTTTTCCCCTTGGGCACTGGATCTGGAATTGCTTGAGGTGCTTTCTAAATTGGCACTCCACATATGGTTTTCTAATTGTTTTCTACTCATTGCAGGACTCCTCTTCTGTCTAGGCCATTCTGACTTGTATTACCTGATAAGAGTCGTTTGTTCTACACACTATCTTTTTATCTTGTATCAAGTGTACGAGTATCAGCTTTAGAAAGCTTGTTGTGTATGGTCACCTGTCTTGATAGTTATTCATATTTGACAAATGAAAGGTAAAGTTGTGTATATCAGTAGATGAACTGTTTGGTGGAGATTCTAATAAACCCTTGGAGTCCCTGGAATGAAAGAGAAGCCTGAGGAAGTACTGCATTCTCATGGTTCTGCTAAGAGTCAATTGCCTAGATGACTGCCTGGTAAGCCCCGTGGGCAGCACAGTGACATTTCCTGCTCTGGCTCTATGCTGTCTGCCTGCTCCACTGCCACCTCTCCTTCCTGGTGTACCACTTCCCCTACTTCTCTGTCTCCAGAGGCTGTCAAATGGTTATATCTGTAGAGATTAAATTTGAAACAGTAAAATGTGTTAGAAAACAAGGACTCTTCTTAGCAATAATTGTCTGTTATTACTATTGTTTGTAAAACTGTAATTTGAAAATATTTTGTACCAACAGAGCAAAGAAGATGAGTATCTGATGGAGACAATATGAAAAGGTAAAGTTGATTGTAATCATCTAATCACTTTTTAACTTTTTAAGTTTCTCATCAGGAGGAACTGTTAACCCAAACTGGAAAATACTAAATTATTCTTTGATCTCAGTGAATAGAACTCATTTCCCAATAAATTCAACATCAAGTAAAGGTACCTGGTGGGGGATCAACAGGATCCACAAGCTTTCAGAAAGTGGAGGAGAAGGGTTCCACCCGATGTGATTAATATCATGTCCTCCTTACATTTACTGTGACATCCCAGTGGGTTGTTGAACCATTTTGCAGGATGGAGCCTTGCCTATCCACAGAGGCTCTCATTTCATAGCTAAATACAGTATTTGAATTAATAATAGATAAAAATGAATATTTTAGAGATGCCTATTCCTCAACTTTCTAACTACCACCAATAAGTGGAAACAATCTTCACATCCTTAGCTTGCCACTGAAGTCCATGATTCTGCTTCTTTGCACAATCCCTCCAGAGGAGCCGCAGCAAATCACAAGCTTATCCAGGTTCTTAAGGGTAACCTTATTCACACTGAAAGAAATCTTACAGTAAGCATGTTAAACATGTACAAGTTAGGCACAAAATGTACACAGATAACTGGGAATCATTTCCAATCAGTTTCACCTCTAAAGTATTAAGGCACAATTCTCCTTCTTTGCCTGCCTTCACATTCCCTTTTCATATTCTTTTCAGATTTCCCTACCTTAACTGATGGTATCATCTTCCACCTAGACACACAACTAGAAAACCTGGTGATACGGTTTGGATTTGAGTCCCCACTCAAATTTCATGTCAAACTGTAATCCCCAGTGTTGGAAGAAGGGCCTGCTGAGAGGTGACTGGTTCATGGGGGCAGATTTTCCCCTTGCTGTTCTTATGATAGTGAGTGAGTTCTCACGAGATATGTTTGTTTAAAAGTGTCTAGCACCTCCCCCTTTGATCTCTTCCTCCTTCTCTAGCCATGTAAGACATGCCAGCTTCCTTGCCTTCTGCATTAATTTTATGTTTCCTGAGGCATTCCCAGCTGTGTTTCCTGTGTAGCCTGTGGAACCGTGAGTCAATTAAACCTCTATTCTTTATAAATTACCCAGTCACAGGTAGTTCTTTATAGCAGTACAAGAATGGACTAACACAGAAAATTGGTACTGGGAAGTGGGGCATTGCTATAAAGATACCTGAAAGTGTGGAAACAACTGATATGGTTTGGCTCTGTGTTTCCATGAAAACACCATGTTGAATTGTAATCCCCTGTGTTGGGGGGAGGGATCTGATGGGACGTGATTGAGTCATGGGAGCAGATTTCTCCCTTGCTGTTCTCATGGTGAGTGAGAGTTCTCATGAGGTCTAGTTGTTTGAAAGTGTGTAGCACTTCCCCCTTTACTCTCTCTTCCTTCTGCTCCAGTGATATAGGACATGTCAACCTCCCCGTGCCTTCCACCATGATTGTAAGTTTCCTTAGGCCTCTACCAACCATGCTTTTTGTACAGCCTGCAGAACCCTGAGCCAACTAAACCTCTTTTCTTTATAAATTACCCAGTCTTGGGTAGTTTTTTATAGCAGTGTGAGAATAGACTAATACAGTGACTTTGGAACTGGGTAACAGGCAGAGGTTAGAACAGTTTGGAGGACTCAAAAGAAGACAGAAAGATGACGGAAAGTTTGTTACTTCCTAGACACTTGTTAAATTGTTGTGATCAAAATGCTGATAACAATATGTACAATGAACTCCAGGCTGAGATGGACTCAGATGGAGATGAAGAACTTATTGGGAACTGGAGCAAAGGTCACTTTTGTTATGTGTTAGCAAAGAGACTGGAGGCATTGTGACCCTGCCCTAGAGATCTGTGGAACATGAAACTTGAGAGTGATGATTTAGGGTATCTGGTAGAATAAATTTCTAAGTAGTAAAAAGTTCAAGATATGGCACGGCTGCTACAGCAGCCGAAACTTATATTCACGAGCAAAGAAATGACATGGAACAAGAACTTACATTGAAAAAAGAAGGAGAGTGTAAAAGTTTGGAAAATTTGCAGCCTGGACATGTAAGTAGAAAATAAAAAAACAATTTTCTGGGGAGGAATTCAAGCTGGCTACAGAAATTTGCATAAGTAAAGAGGAGCCAAATGTTAATAGCCAAGACAATGAGGAAAATGCCTCAAAGGAATTTCAGAGACCTTCACTGGCAGCCCCTCTCATCATAGGCCTGGAGGCATAGAAGGGAAGAATAGTTTGCAGGCTGGGCCCAGAGCCCTGCTGCCACATGTAACCTCAGGTCACTGCTCCCTGCATCCTAGTCATTCCATCTCCGGCCATGGCTAAAAGGGTCCCAGATACATCTCAGGCCACTGCTCCAGAGGGTGCAAGCCATAAGCCTTAAAGGCCTCAAAGTGGTGTTAAGCTTGCAAATGCTCAGAGGAAAAGAATTGAAGTTTGGGAGCTTCTGCCTAGATTTCAGAGGATGTATGGAACCACCTGGATGTCCAGGCAGAAGTCTGCTGCAGGCCAAAGTTCTCATGGAGAACCTCTAGTAGGACAGTGCAGATGGGAAATATGGGATTGGAACCCCCCACACAGAGTTCCCACTCAAGCACTGCCTAGCGGAGCTATGAGAAGAGGGGCCACCATCCTCCAGACCACAGAATGGTAGATCCACCAACAATCTTCACTATGCTCCTGGAAAAGCCACAAGTACTCAATGCCAGCCCATGAAAGCAACCGAGGGGGCTGTACCCTGCAAAGTCACAGGGCAGAGCTACCCAAGTCTTTGGGAGACCCCCCTCTTGCATCAGTGTGGCCTGGATGTGAGACATGGAATCAAAGGAGAGTATTTTGAAGCATTAAAATTTAATGATTGCCCTGGTATTTCTTGGACTTGTGTGGGGCCTGTAGCCTTTTTCTTTTGGCCAATTTCTCCCTTTTGGAATAGGAATGTTTATCCAATGTCCATACCTCTTTGTTTTGGCTGTTTTCTCCCTCTTGGAATGGGTGTATTTACCCTATGCCTATACCCCCAATTGTATCTTAGAATTAACTAACTTGCTTTAGATTTAGAGGCTCATAGGCAGAAATAACTTGCCTTGTTTCAGATGAGACTTTGGTCTTTGGAATTCTGAATTAATGCTAAAATGAGTTAAGACTTGAAGGACTATTGACAAAGGATTGTATTTTGTAATGTAAGAAGGACATGAGATTTGGGAGGGGCTAAGGGTAGAATAGTATAGTTTGGATTTGTGTTCCTGCTCAAGTCTGATGTCGAATTGTAATCCCCAGTGTTAACAGAGGGGCCTGGTGGGAGGTGACTGGATCATGGGGATGGATTTCCCCCTTACTATTCTCATGATAGTAAGTTCTCATGAGATCTGGTTGTTTAAAAGTGTGTAGGACCTTCCCCTTCACTCTCTTCCTTCTTCTCTGGTCATGTAAGACATACCTGCTTCCCCTTCCCCATATGCCATGATTGTTAAGTTTCCTGTGGCCTCCCCAGCCACGTACAGCCTATGAAACTATGAGTCAATTAAACTCTTTTTGTTTATAAATTACCCAGTCTCAGGTAGTTCTTTATAGCAATGCAAGAACAAACTAATATACCTGATCATCCTTATCCCCTGAAACATACTTCTCATTAATTTTCCTTGAAAACATCTAGTCAGCCACAAAATTTTCTACTCATCCAATAAATAGTTAATGTGCACCTATTACATTCTTGTGTTCTTGATGCTTAGGTAAGCTGCAATGAACAAAACAGAAACAAACAAATATAAATCTCTGCTTTCATGATTACTAGATTCCTGTCAAGTTTCTGAAATGTCCAACATCGCTAATCTTTAGAGAAATGCACATCAAAACCACAGTAAGATATCATCTCACACCAGTCAGAATAGCTATTACTAAGAAGTCAAAAAAATAACAGATGCTGCCAAGGTTGTAGAGAAAAGGAAATACTTATACACTGCTGGGGGGAATATAAATTAGTTCAGCCATTGTGGAGAGCAGTATGGAAACTTCTCAAATAACTTAAAACAGTATTACCATTTGACCCAGCAATCACATTATTGGGTTGGATACAAAGGAATATAAATTGTTTTACCCATAAATACACATGCACATGTATGTTCACTGCAGTATTATTCAAAATAGCAAAGACATGGAATAAACATGAATGTCTATCAATGGTAGACTGCATAAAGAAAATGTGGTACATATACACCACGGAATACTATTCAGCCATAACAAAGAACAAGATCATGTCCTTTACAGCAACATGGATGGATCTGGAGGCCATTATCCTAAGGAAGCTAATGCAGGAACAGAAAACCAAATATCACTTTTTCTGATTTATAAGTAGGAGCTAAACAACAAGAACACAAGGACAAAAAAAGGGGGACAACAGACACTGGGGCTTAACTGAGGGTGGAAAGTGGGAAGAAGGAGAGTATCAGAAAAAAAATACCTATCTGGTATTATATTTAGTACCTGGGTGACCAAACAACCTGTATACCAAACTCCCATGACCCACGGTTTACCTATATAACAAACCTGCACATATACCCCTGAACCTAAAATAAAAGTTAAAGAAAAATTTCTGCATAACATCTCAAATTTACTCTGTCCTCTCCCACGTCATGGCCATTGTCCTAAAATAGGTTGAGAATGATTTGCTCCAGACGACCACCAGAGTAAGTGCCAGAGAATAGGCAAGTAAGCAGGGTAAAAGAAAACTTTATTAACTTGCCAATGTGAAGGAGGGGCGAGGTTCACCGGTCTCCGGCGGTGGAGGCCTACGAAGTCGCTCCGGCGTTCTCCGGCGAGGTTCCTAGGCCCGCACACGAGCAGGGGCCAACGAAGTTCGTGCCGCGCGCCCGCCGGGAGCGGCTTTTATGTCCTGGGCCCGGGAGTGGGAGGGCAGTGGGCGGGACATAGGCGGGTCAGGGGCGGGACATAGGCGGGTCGGGGGTGGGACATAGGCGGGTCGGGGGCGGGGTGGTAGGCGCGGCTAGGTAGGTTTCGATTTTCTTCGTCAGACGTCAGACTGCGCCTGCGCAGTCGACCTGTGTCTTTCCCGGGCGCGGGAAAGTTGACAATGAAGAACCCGGAAATGCGCCATTTTAGTCCCTTTGTTCTTTTGTTCCCTCCCTCCCTCCGTCCAGACAGAGAATATCTTAGGCTATGCTATGTGCTCTCCTCCTAACTTGATTGCTTGCCTTCAGTCTTTTACTCTGATAAATCATCTTCTAAATTGCCAACAATGATTCCAGTCAACTTTGCTTTCATCCAAGTGATGATCCCAATTAGTTAAAAAATAAAATAAAAATTGTTTTGTGTGGCATATAAGACTCTCCTTATTTATATCCTAACTTATCATAAAGCCTGTGCCATAGATCTAAAAGCTACATTGATTTATTTGCTCTTCACTGAATATGCCCCCAAGCATTTTCCTGTTTCAGTCTTTTATTTGATATTTCTTCTGATCCCCAGTATTCTTGCTCCTTATCTTCGCTTGCATTGCTGCTTCATTTATGAGATTATCATTCTGTTTAAAACAGTGCTCTAGACACGCACTCCAGGACTCTAGTTTCATTATCCTGTTTTACTTTTCTTCAGACTATATATTATTACCTGAAATTGTATTACATATATTGATTTGTTTAATGTAAATCTCCTCCACTAGAATATGAGCTTAATAGGAATTTGGATTCTGTCAGTCTTTGTATTGTTTTATCTCCAGTGGCTTGAACAGTAGTTCCTGGCATACATAGTAACCACTCAGTACATATTTGTTGAGCAAATGAATATATCAATCGTGTCTACTGTTAAATCCTATGTGTAATGGATTCAGCCTGCTAAATTTCTACTCAATATTAGAACGCTAGCTCAAATATCACTGCATATATAAGACATACCTCTAGTCAAAATTAATATTTCCCTTCATTATAATCCCAGAACATTTTATACAACCTGTTTGAAAATATTCACACACTCGTCATCACTCCACTACAGTCTAGTGGAGGAGACAAACACATGTGTTTGTCTACACCGTAGCAACTAGATTCTGTTCAAATTTGTCTGATCCTTCCTTTTAGTCCCTAGTACCTCCCTCTAGAAGTAGCAAATACATAGCAGAAGGCATTCTCTGAATGTTTGTCAAAAGAATGAATAATCATAATAAGCTCTATCGTTTCCAACCATACTGACCTTTATTTGATCTCTAAAATGTGTTTCTCATTTTTGCCTTGAAGCCTTTGCATATGCAGGTCCCACTCTGACAATATTCTCCTTTCCCAATCAGCTTCTTATGCCTCCACGCAAATTTTTCTTCCTATCAAGCCTCTACTCATCTTACTAGTGTCAGCTTAACTACCCTTAACAAAGCCTCTATAAATCAGGGACACAGCAAATTAGGATAAAAAGGGGCTTAACTGTGAGACTATTTACAAAGATGTGGGCCTATTTTAGAGAGACTACAAGAGACACTGAAGTATTTTAGGGCTATTAACACCCCTAGGCCAGGAGATAAGAAGGAGGGAGAGAATCGTGTAGAAAGCATGGAATAGACATATGTAGTGGCTGATGGTCAAGGGACAAAAACAGCCTAAGGCAGCCATGCAGGGGGAAGAAAACAGAGGGAATAAATATATCTTTATTTTTTTCCTTTCTTCCTCTAATCTGCTAGAGTACCTCCATTTGCCAAACCCTTCCAAAAGTCATAAAAGAATGAATATTTTATATGCCATCTTCCTAAAACAGAGAGATCTTCACCGATAACCCAGAATAAGTCAATTTTCCACATTAAACACTCTTAATCTGTATTTATTATTTATTTGGAGAACTAAAGCTATAACTGCTTCCCTTAGTTACAATCTCCTTCCTTGGATATTAAATTTTTAAGTTAAGATATTATGACTTATCTATGTTTTATAATAAACTTGCCAATGTTGTAGTTCACAAATACACATTTCTGAAAATATTCACATTACTTTCAGTGTACATATCCCATTAGTCACTGAGTCTTCCACAGCAATGCAGAGCCTACTAACAATGTTAATGACTTGGACAAGCAGTGTTTCCACTATTTGAAAACACAGATTTGCATGGATTATGCTCCTGCTTCTGGTCCATGCTTATTTGTATGTATATGCATTGATTATAATGAACCCAATTCTTCAAGTGAGTTCATAATGTTTTTAGTTATTTTATTCAGAGTTTTACAGCCTTATGAAATTTCTTCCACATACTCAGACTTATTTTCTCAAATTGTTTCCAATAATCTACAGCAAAACTTCAATCTGCTTCCCTGAAAATACAATAAAATGAAATGTAAATCCAGAAAGGCGTTTGAAAATGCGCCCATTTTAAATCAGCATATGCAGTGTGATTAATTTAGTATTTGTCTTTTATAAAAATTATTTCAAGGAAAATTCTGTATCTACCTTTCTTCCTTCCTGAAATCCCCTTTCACTTAATGTGGTGGTCCTTGCTACTTCTAAAGCAGTTTTGTAACTTATTTTCTGCCTGACTCAATAGATAATAAGAAAAGTTGTCTAATCTCAGTATCTCTGGGAAACCTGAGATAGTAACCATTCTGTCATCTGATTGATAACCTCAACAATGCTGGTCTTTTGACTTGTGTGTGTGTGTGTGTGTGTGTGTGTGTGTGTGTGTGTGTGTGTGTTTTGAATAGTCTTGTTTTCTACTTAGAACAAAGAATGCTAAATATAAATAAATCTCAAGGCACTGATTAGTGTTCTAAAAATGTGTCCCTTCTAAGTAAAATGCCATTAAAACTGAAATTTTCACAATCAGGCCATAATGGTACATGTGTTAATGGGCTTGCTTGCTCATTATCAGATGGCCCAGAATAAGAACATTTTAGTCAACTGCTGGAACTCTTTGGGCTGTCCACTAAAGCCCAGCATGCCTGGGGCCAATTAGGGTGTTTAGTGGATCAGTGTAGTAACAATGTATTCTATCATTGTTTCTAGCAGCCAAGATTGCACCTGGGAAAAGGACAATATTCTAAATAGTGACTCAATTTGGTGAGTATCACCTTTGAATACAATTTAACCTGTTTTGGCCTTTTGCTTTACAGGACTTTAATATCATCATATTTTTCTATACTGTAATTCATTTTTAAAGCTTTCATCCATTTTTAAAAAGAGCTTTTAATAAATGTTTTCATGCTCTCTCTTATTACTGAGGCTTTTGAGATTATACCTTTACCAGGCTAACAGCAAATTAACAAGGAAAAATTTATCCAAATAATTTTAGAGGGTAGCCATATGTTTTAAATTAATGTTGAGCTAATGTTTTCATCCACTGAACTGACACTTTATGTTGGTGATGTTTTAGACACAGTTAGTCAGATTCAATGTATATGAATGCTATATGAGCATCCTCAAAGGATGAAGATCTCTATGACTTTATCATAGCTTAGAGTTATATTTGGATTAGAGTGTTCACTATAGAAGGAAGTCTATACAATTTCAGCTGATCACTCCACCTCTTCAACTGCATCTCAAGCCCACATTGCCATAATGAAATATTCATCTTGATATGCACTAGCCTGTTTGCATAGATCCGTGAGTAATGAATCTTATTAATACTGACTCCCCCACAAGTGCTACTTTTGTGGGGACATCAAAAAGAATCACAAATCATAAGATCAATCAAACTTTTATGTCATATCCAATTCTGCCAGTATCAGAAGGACATGGCCATAATTACCCAGAGATGAACTGGATTTATGGAAAATTGTGCCTCAATATGTCTCTAAAGAATGTAATTTTGTTCCAACTCAGTTTTTAACTTTAATAAAATTCTCTTTGGGGGAAATCTCAAACATAATTTCACTACTAGCAATTTCCATACACTAAACAAATTAAAAGTAAATTGCTTAGAAATCACTGGAAAGATAAAGGATAGAACAGTGACAAGAATGAATTAATCAATTTTGACTTCCCTAATTTATGACCCGGTTAAAATGACAATTGTTAGAAGCCTCCAGTTTCAAACCAAACAAGATATCATAAGATAAATTTGAAGTAACATCCATGGAAAAGCTCATCGAGGCTAAGCCTCATATACAATGTAAAATTCAATATTTTATAAATGAAAGGAATAGAAATATATTCATATGTGCATGTCATTATTGACTTCTATTATTATTCCCACTTTATTTCCAGAGTTACTATTTATATTATAGGAGGGCAGCATACTATAGCAGGAAGAGCCCAGCTATTCAATTCTGACAGACCTGGCTTTGAATCTTAACTCCTGATATAGCTTGGATATTTGTCTCTGCCAAAAATCTCATGTTGAATTGTATTCTCCAATTTTGCAGGTGGGACCTAGTAGAAGGTATTTGGCTCCTGAGAGCTTATCCCTCATGGCTTGGTGCTGTCCTCCCAATAGCAAGTGAGTCCTGGTGAGATCTGGTTGCTTAAGAGTGTGTAGCACCTCCCTTCACCTTGCTCTCATTCTGGCCATGTGATGTGCTCCTTCCGCCTTGACAGCTTCCTGAGGCCTCCCCAGAAGATAGGAGGATGCTGGCATCATGATTCCTATACAACCTGCAGAACCATAAGCCAATTAAATGTCTTTTTAAAATAAATTACCCAGCCTCAGGTATTTCTTTATAACAATGCAAGAATGGCCTAATACATAAAATTGGTACCTAGGAGTGGAACATTGTTATAAAGATTCCTGAGGATGTGGAAACCACTTTAAAATTGATACCTAGGAGTGGAACATTGTTATAAAGATTCCTGAGAATGTGGAAACCACTTTGGAATTGGGTAACAGGCAGAGGTTGGAAGAGTATGGAGGGCACAGAATAAGATAGGAAGATGAGGAAAAGTTTGGAACTTCCTAGAAACTAATTGAATTAGTTTTTGAATTATCAGCAATTTGGTTGTAACCAAAATGCTGATAGTGATATGGACAGTGAAATCTAGGCTGAAGAGGTCTCAGATGGAAATGAGGAGTTTATTTTGAACTGGAGCAAAGAGTATGTGTGTTGCACCTTAGCAAAGAGATTTGCTGCATTGTGCCCCTGCCCTGGGGATCTGTGGAAGTTTGAACTTTAGAATGCTGATTTAGGGTATCTGACAGAATACATTTCTAAGCAGCAAAGCATTCAAGATTTGACCTCGCTGCTTCTAACAACCTACGCTCAGATGCAGTACCAAATAAATGACTCAAAGTTGGAATTTAAATTTAAAAGGAAGGCAGAAGATAAAAGTCTAGAAAATGTGCAGCCTACCTATGTGGTAAAGAAATGAAAACCTTTCTCTGGAGAGAGGAATTCAAGCAGGCTGTGGAACAACTACTTGCCAGATATATTTGCATAACTAACAAGGAGCCAATTGCTAATATCCAAGACAATGGGAAAAAGGCTTTGAAGGCATTTCAAAGACCTTTGTGGCAGCCCTTCCCATCATAAGCCCAGAGGCCTAGGAGTTAAGAATGGCTTTATTGGTGAGGGCCCACTGCCCCCCTGCACGGCCTCAGGACAGGGCTCCTCACATTCTGACCGTCCCAGCTCCAGCCATGGCTCAAAGAAGCCCAATCAAGAGTTCAGGCTGCCATTCTGTAGAATACAAGCCTTAAGCCTTCACAGTTTCCACATGGCGTTAATCCTGCAGGGTTACAGAGTGCAAGAATGAAGGCAGCTTGGCAGCCTTTGCCTAGATTCTCATACATCTCATACAGAGGTTGTATGAGAACACCTGAGTGCCTAGGCAGAAGCCTGCTGCAGGGGCAGGGCCCTCACAGAGGACCTCTACCAGAGTAGTGACAAGGGGAAATGAGGGTTTAGAGCCCCCACACAGAGTGCTCAATGGGGAACTGCCTAGTGGAACTATGAGAAGAAGGCCACCATTCTTCAGACCCCAGAAAGGTAGAAAACCACTGGAAGCTTGCACCCTGCACCTGGAAAAGCTGTAGGCACTCAACCACAACTGATGAGAGCAGCCAAGGGGGATGAGCCCCGAAAAGCCACAGAGGCAGAGCTGCCCAAAGGCTTGGAAGCCCACTCTTCACAGCAATGTGCCCTGGATGTTGGACAGAGAGTCAAAGGAGATTATTTTGGAGCTTTAAGGTTTAATGACTGCCCTGCTTGGTTTCAAACTTGCGTGGGCTCTGTAGCCTTTTTTTTTGACCAATTTCCCCCTTTTGGAATGAGAATGTTTATCCAATGCCTGTACCTCCATTTTATCTTGAAAGTAAATACCTTGTTTTTATTTTTCAGGCTTATACACAGAAGGGACTTGCCTCACGTCAGATGAAACTTTGGACTTTGGATTTTTGACTTAATGCTGGAATGAGTTACGATATTGAGGGACTATTGGGAAGGCATGATTGTATTTTGCAATGTGAGAAGGTCATGAGATTTTTGGGGGGCCAGAGGTGGAATAATATAGTTTGCATATTTGTCCCTACCCAAATCTCATGTTGGATTGTAACCTCTAATGTTGGAGGTGGGACCTTGTAGGAGGTGTTTTGGTCATGGGAGTGCATCCCTCATAGCTTGGTTCTGTCATCATGAAACAGAGGCAGTTTTCATGAGATCTGGTTCTTTAAGAATATGTGGTACCACCCTACTCCCCCTGCTCCCATTCTGGTCATGTAACCTGCTGGCTTCCCCTTCACCTTCTCTCATGATTAAAAGCTTCCTGAGGCCTCCTCAGATGCCAGGATGATGCCAGCAACATGTTTTCTGTTCAGTCTATAGAACCATGAGTCAATTAAACCTCTTTTCTTTACAAATTACCCAGTCTCAGGTATTTCTTTATAGCAGTGGAGGAAGGAATTAATACAACCACATATTATAAAATTAATTAACTTCCCTTAAGCAAAAATTCCTCATGTGTAAGATAGGAATATTAACCTTACCTCACAGATAGCATTTGTACATTCCGTTGTTCAATACACAGAACACAGAAACTTAATTACGTTTACAGGCTAGCATAAAGCAACTCTAGCCTCAGCTCAGTAAATAAAATTTTAAAAAAGATATTGGAAATGTCATACATGTAACATGCAGATCATATATTTTTAGTACTTTGGTATTTATATATAGTTGCCAATAAGAGTATTTTATTACTTTATATAAGAGATCCTCTGCCTTTCAGGAGTCTATGGACAATGATTTATCAGGAGCAGCCATTCTCAAAGTGTGGGAGTCTTTAACATCCTTTCAGGGGTTCCACGAGGTCAAAACTACGTTCTTGATAATAATAAAGCACTATTTGTCCTCTCTGTTGTACGAAGCAATGGTGATGTAAAGTTAATGTTGGACAAACTGCTGAGTCTGAGCACGAATCAAAGCAGTTACACACACAAAAAATCAGTTTCACTTATGAATATTCTTGAAGAAGAAAGGAAATTATTAATTTAATTAATCTTGACCATGAGGACCAAACTTTTTAATATTCTGTGTAACACATGATGAGTACTCATAAAGCACTTCTCCTGCATATGGAAGTAGGATAGTTCATACTTACCTGCAGGAGAAGCAGGATGGTCATATTAGGAAAAAGCACTTGTGTGATTGTTTTAGTTATAAACTGAATTTGCCATTTTTGTCATGGCACAGAAAATTTACGTGATAATCACAACTGTCAAGCAAACTATATCTTTGTCAGATGTGGTTGTTTGGCAAGTAGTTTCTGGAAAGTGACCAAAATGAGCCTATAACTTCAAGGACAATAATGACCAATGATAAAATTCAAGGTCTTTAGCAAAAAGCAGTATTTTAAAAAGCTTGTATCCACCACAGTAAGCTTGAAAGCTTTCCAAAACTTAAACTCTTTTCTGGTATTAGTAATATTAAATAATTATGCAGGTATTATCAAGGTATTTGCCCAATGTTAGCAAAAACATAGATCCATAGAATGTACACAGAAGCTTTACTGATTATCACCAAAAACTGCCAACAACTCAAATGTCCATCAACTGGCAGTGGTCTAAATAAATTTTGATACATCAATACAATGGAATCCTCATAAATGAAGAGAAACTTGTAGTAGGCACAAAAAACATGCTTCCTAAATATGACCATGTTTGAATTCCGAGAATGTGTGAGTATATTACTTGCCATCATAATGGGAACTTGGACATAGGAATAAGGTTATGGAACATGAGACTGGGAAGTTATCCAGGATTGTTCAGGTGGGCCAATCTAACCTTATAAATTTGAAAAGGTAGAGAGTGTTTCCTGCTTATATTCAGAGAGAACAATACAATCTAAGAATGTTCAGAAACGTATGATGTTGCTGACGTTGAAGATAGATGAACAGGGCAACAATTCAAAGAATGGAGGTAGTTTCTAGAAGCTGGAAAAGTCATGGAAACAGATTGTCCCCTGGAGCATCTAGAAAGAAGTATAACCTTGGTGACAGCTAACCAAGTGAGACCTGTGTCAGAGTTTTCCTACAGATCTTTAAGATAATAAATGTATGTGTTGTACAGCAATATGGATGGGTATTAAATGTATTATGGTGACAAAAACCAGTGTGTGATTCCATTTACATGACATTCTGAAAAAGAAAAATTATAAAGATTGGCCATTTGTAGATCTTCTTTGGAAAACGTTTAATCAAATCATTTGCACATATAATAATTAGACTTTATCATTGAGTTGTAGAATTGTTTATACAGTCTGTATTCAAGTCCCATATCCGATATAAGATTTACAAAAATTTTATCCTATTCTTTAGGTGGAGTTTTTTAAGGTACAGTGGTGAGCAAGTTATTTCTTAATAAAAATAATGTACCATATCAATCAATTTTTACAATAAATTCTTAAAATAATTTTAAATATATTGGATTTTCTAATTGTTAAACAATATATTCATGTGGTAGACAAAGATAAAAGACAAGTATTAGAAATAAAAAGTCTGAAAATATTTCAATTTCTACAATAAGAAATTTTGAAGTAGTAATATAAATTAATGTTGTTTCTTAGAAGATATTTGTTACTTTTAATTTCAAATTTATTTTTTAATATTTGACATAATTTAATGCCTAAAAATACTCTGGATAAATTATTTGATATTATTTATAGAGCATTATTCTCTAGAGAGACATATTTTCACACAACAGTTGTCAGTTAGCACTGAAAAGATCACTTGATAATTTTAATCACAATTGACTAATTACCAAATTAACAATTTACTCAGTAATGTGGTTGGCATAAGGACTAATAAAGGAAATAATCTGATACTTGCTTACTGTGCAATTTTACCTCTTAGTAATACTAATTCAATATTTTCATGTATATTCTACTCATCTGCATTACATGCTTCTGTGTCATTTACCAAACATATGTATACAATGTCAAGCTTTTTTTTCTTTTTATTATTTTCTTCTATACCATCTATTACTTTCTCCCTTCCTTTCTTAATGTTTTTTGTTTGTTTTTCGTTTTTGAGACAGGGTCTCACTCTGTCACCCAGGTTGGAATGCTATGGCACAATCTTGGCTCACTACAGCCTCAACCTCTCTGGGCTCAGGTGACCCTCCCACCTCTGCCTCCAGAGTAGCCAAAACTTCAGGCACGTGCCACCATGCCTGACTAATATTTGTGTTTCTTGTAGAGCCTTCTTTCTTTTAAAGAGCAGTTCAATGGTTTGGGTTTTGGTTGGTATAATACAGAGAACACAATGGGAAAAATACAAAATGTCACTTAACATCAATGGTGGTATTTATCTCATTATGGTTATAGCTAAGTATATTATTAATGCATTATTCACTTTTCTTTAGAACATAAATCAAAGACATCAACTTGAACTTGATTTATATACACTACCTTATGCAAAATACTTTTCACAAGTTATATTGTTTGAGAAGATTGGAAATTGAAGAGCTAAGTTGATTTACATTTTGTCTTGATGTGACAAGAAGAGGAAAAAATCTTCAGTTAAGAAGGATTAAGAAGTTTATAAGAAAAGGTTATACTGATAATAAATACTTTGAAGTTAAAATTATCTTCCCTCCCTTTGTATTTAGCATCGGTGATGTAATGTCCTGAAAGGATTCATTTTGAAAAAAAAAAATATCAAGCACAGCTTTAAGACCTTACTTTGGAATGAACTAATGAGAAGACCAATGGGCAAGTGAGACTTTATCTTGTTTTCAAATAAATGAACTTAATTTTTCTTTATATAGAAAACACTTTAAATCAGTTTATTATAAATATATATAAACTATTAATTTTTGCTGCTTTCAGGTAAAGTCCAGCATTTCTTTATATACAGGCAATGAGAAGGAATCGGTAGAAATAATCTAATCTTAAATTGTAACATTATACATTTAAGTTAGCCTAAACCCTCTCAGTAACAACACAATATTCCTGTATATGCTTGGTCATCTTTAATACAAGTTAGCTAGAAAACTTGAGAGATTTCAGGTATAGTCAGGTATGCGTTATTTAGCACCTTGTTTATTAGCAAAAATCAGCATTCCAACTTTACTTGGGTACACAAGTGCTAACTTTTTATAAAGTTCTTCTCTAGTTACAGAAATCCTTTCTCTCTCTGTCTGTGCCGTCCATGACTATTACAAATCCAGTTAGCATAGTAAGTTTCCAGGAAAAATGAAGACGTTCTTGGACACCAGTATCTCACGTGAGGAAATATGTATTACTGAATCACTGTCTCTTCAACATTACTTCCTATTGTGGGAAATGGATGTCAATCTTCATTCATAAAAAGCTGGTAAAGACTGGTAGATTATCTTGAATTATCCAGCCCAACAATGATAACTTTGTGTTGAGAGTGACTGAACAGTCTCCATATTCTGAAGAGAATTCCCATTCTTGGACAGTGGAACTCCTTCCAGCCCTTTGGGCTGCATGGCATCTCACACCTCTGGTTGAGGGAGAGCACGCAAACACTCCAGAGCTTATACTTCTGCTGCTGTTGCTTCCACACTTGCTACCAGTCAACTTCTTGCAACCTAAGGGGAGACTGAAGCCCAGGCTACCCCATCCCCAAGGCCCCTCCACTGCCAAGGAGCCATTTGCCTAATTTTCGAACATTGGCATTGTGTGTTTGCCATAAGCCTCATGGACCACTGTCCTATTTCAGCTTTTCTCTGGGAAGGAAGGCTGCCTGTGCATTTTGTTTGTTTATTGTCTTTACTTTCCTGGATAGTGTCCTTTGAAGCACAAAAGTTTTAAATGTTGATACACTTTAGTTATTTTCTCTTTATTTGTTTGCACTTTGAGGGTTATGTCTAAAAATCCTTTGCCTAATACAAGGTCACAGGTACTTACTTCTATGTTTTCTTCTAAGAATTTTATTATTTCAGTTTTTACATTTTGATTCCTGATCTAGTTTGAGTCAATTTTTGTACAAGGTATGTTTGTAGGGTCCCAACTTCATTCTTTGCATACGGTTATTCACCTGTCCCAACACCATTTGTTGAGGAAAGTACCATTTCCCCATTAAATTGTCTATGCTCTCTTGCTGAAAATCAGTTAACCATAAGCATGTGGGTATATTTCTACCATTTCAACTGTATCTCACTGATCTACACGTGTGTCTTTATGCCAGTACCTCACTGCTTTGATTACTGCACATACGGCTTTGTAATAGCTTTTAAACCAGTAAGTAGTTTTCCAACTTTGATTTTCATTTTTAAATTTATTTTGGCTATTTGGGGTTCATTAACATACCACAAAAATTAAGGATCAACTTGTCAATTTCTGAAAAATAAGCAGTTGGGATTAAATAAAGATTAATTTGTATCTGTAGATCAATATGAGGTGTATTGTCATTTTATCAATGTTGTCTTCTATTCCATGAATCCAGGAAAACTATATTTATCCATTTCTTTAAGTCTTTCTTAATTTCCAAAAGTATTTTGTAGTTATCAGAGTCTAAGATTTGCTCTCCTTTTATTAAAATAGTCCTAAATATTGTATGCTTTGTGATGCAATTGTACACATAATTGTTTCCCTAATTTCATTTTTAAATTGTTCATTAGGCCTGGCATGGTGGCTCATGCCTGTAATCCTAGCACTTTGGGAGGCCCAGGCGAGCGGATCACCTGAGGTCAGAGGTTCGAGACCAGTCTGGCCAATATGGCGAGACCTAGTCTCTACTAAAAATACAAAAAATTAGCTAGATGTGGTGGCAGGTGCCTGTAATCCCAGCTACTCGGGAGACTGAGGCAGGAGAATCACTTGAACCTGTGAGGTGGAGGTTGCGGTGAGTCAAGGTCACGCCATTGTACTCTGGCCTGGGCAACAAGAACGAAATTCTGCCTCAAAAAAAAAAAAAAAAAAAAAAGTATTTTTGAATTTTTTCTTGAGGGAGTTTTGTTCTTGTTGCCTAGGCCAGAGTACAATGGCTCAACCTCAGCTCCCCACAACCTCGGCCTCCCAGGTTCAAGCGATTCTCCTGCCGCAGCCTCCCGAGTAGCTGGGATTACAGACATGTGCTACCACACCCAGCTAATTTTGCATTTTTAGTAGAGATGGGGTTTCTCCCTGTTGGTCAGGCTGGTCTTGAACTTTTGACCTCAGGTGATCGGCCCGCCTCGGCCTCCCAAAGTGCTGAGATTACAGGTGTGAGCCACCACGCCTGGCTGGATATTCATCTTGCATGTTGGTAATTTACTGAACTCATTTATTAGATGTAACTTGTTTTGTATATTCCTTAAGATTTTCTATAGACAAGATCATATCATTTGTAAATGGAATTAAATTGACTTCTTTTCCAATCTTTATTTATTTTTTCTTGACAAATTGTCCTGGATATTCCTTCAAGTAAAATATGAAAAAGAAGCAATGAAAGCAAACTCTTGTCTTATTCCTGAACTTAACGGGAAAAGCATTCAATCTTTCACCACAAAGTATGATGTTACCTGGGGGATTCTCATAGATGTTCTTTATCAAGAAAGGACCTTACATCTTTATTGTTTTGTTGAGTGCTCTTTATCATGAAGAGGTATTGAATTTTGTCAAATTCTTTTTCTTTGTCAATGTAGATAATAATATGTGACCTTTGTCCTTAATTCTATCAATACAGTATATTACATTAATATACTGTAACATTATATACTGTATATACATATATACATAATATACTGTAATATACATTAACATATAAATGTTATATGTTAATTATATATAACATATATGTTATATGTTTTATGTTGAATATGTTGAATGAAACTTGCGATGATTCCCAATTAGTAATGGTACGTAATCTTTTTATATGTACTGAATCTGGTTTACTAGTGTTTTCTTTAGTACTTTTAAATCTATATTCATAAGAAATATGTCTGTAGTTTTCTTTCCTTCTGAAGTCTTTGATATCAAGGCATTCATTGAGTTGGGAAATTTACCCTCTTCCTCTAATTTTGGAAAAGTTTTTAAAGAACTGGTGTTATGTAATTTCCTTTCAAATATTGTTTTGGAATCCCATAAATGTTAGCATGTGGTATCCTTAATTCTCTTTATTGCGAACGTTTTTTCTAATTTTGATTGTGATTATTTACTGTTTGAATCCTTGGGTTTTTAGATGTGTATTATTTTCTATATTTTTACGAAGTACCCAAATTTGTTTCTCTTCTTAATTTATAATTGTACTCTTTTGTGGTCTGAAAACATACTTTGTGTGGTTTAAATCATTTTCAATTTATTAGGGCTTGTTTTACGGATTCGGATATTTCTTTTTTGAGATGGAGTCTCCCTCTGTCACCCAGGCTGGAGTATAGTGACACGATCTTGGCTCACTGCAACCTCCGCTTCTGAGTTCAAGCGATTCTCCTGCCTCAGCCTCTCAAGTGGCTGGGACTATAGGCATGTGCCACCACATCCAGCTAATTTTTTTTTTTTTCGTATTTTTATTTGAGACAAGGTTTCACCATATTGACCAGGGTTGTCTCGAACTCTTGACCTCAGGATATCCGCCCGCCTCAGCCTCCCAATGATTAGCATATTTTTATCCTAAAGAATATTTGATGTGTACTCAAGAAGAATGTGCACATTATGCTGTTTTGAGGTGCAGTGTTCCAAGGTCTGTTAGCTTCAGTTGTTCTGTAGTATTGTTCACATCTTCTATTTCCCTGTTGATTTCTTTCTGGTTGTCCTATTCATTAAGCAGAATATTGAAATCTTCAATTATTTTGGAAAATTTTCAGCCATTATTTTTCTAATTTTTTTTTCTTCTGTATCTCTTCCATCTTCTTCTGGTGCTCACACTATGTATGTTTTGGTGTGCTTAATGGTGTTACACATTTCTGTGATGCTATATTTATTTGTTTTCGTTCTTTATTCACTCAGTTCTTAAGACTGCATAATATCAACTAACCTGTCTTCATGTTCACTGATTCTTTTGCCAGGTTAAATATATATTATAAAATTATTATTTCAGTTAGTATTCTTGTCACGTCTAGAATACCTATTTGGTTATTTTTTCTTGTAATTTCTATTTCTTTAGTGATACTCTGTATTTGATGAGACATTGTCATTATACCTTTCTTTGCATCTTTAAGCATAATCTTTTTTTCTTTCTTTGAAGTATATTTGTTCTCATTATTTGCAGTAATGATGTTCTATGAAGTTGCTGTGAACACTGAAGTAGCAAATACTGAAACACTGATGCTATGGGAAATAGAGATTTTGGCTCTTGTGAGTCTCTGGTCATGACTAATCAATATAGAAGCTTGTTTTATATGTATTATTGTTTAAATACCCCTTATTTAATACATGTTTTTGATTAACATTGAGCTCACAGTCAATGACACTATAACTTATGCCAGAATAAAGCTTATCTAATGCATGCCTTTTCTTTGTAGAGGATATCACAACCTTCTTGTACCTAGGAACACTAGACATCAAATCAGCTATGTGATTAGGGACCAATGATGGTGTTTTTTTTTGTTTGTTTTTTTTTTTTTTTTTGAGACAGAGTCTCGCACTGTCACCTGGGCTGGAGTGCAGTGGTGCAATCTCGGCTCACTGCAACCTCTGCCTCCCGGGTTCAAGCGATTCTCCTGCTTCAGCCTCCTAAGTAACTGGGATTACAGGCAACTGCCACCATGCTCAGTTATTTTGTTTTGTTTTGTTTTTAGTGGAGACAGGGTTTTATGTTGGCCAGGCTGGTCTTGAACTCCTGACCTCGTGATGTGCCCACCTTGGCCTCCCAAAGTGCTGGGATTACAGGCATGAGCCACCACACCCGGCCATTTAGGAACCATTTTAAACAGCAAAATCACCAATGAAATGAACACAAATTATTAAAAATGTGTTCCAAACTACACAGTAAGAAGGACCCTTGTTTATATGAGAGTTGACACAAAAAGACACAGTGTCTCCCTGCTTAACCTCAGCTGGGAATGCACATGCTTGTCAGATGAGTCAAATTTTTGCTACTCTGAACATGTCTGTAAATGACAATAAAATTGTCACCAGTCTTGATTTATAAGTTACAAATAAATTTTAGTAAATTTACCAATGTGGAATCCACAATTAATGATAATCAACTATTTATAATGGCTGCTATGATGTCTTTGTTAAATTTAACATCTGGGTTTTATCACAAGTAATTACTGTTGCCTTTTTTTTCTCTCTCTTTACAAGGGTAACCCTTTCTTGTTGCTTTGCATGTCCCATAGTATTTTGTTTTAAATTGAATATTTTAGGTAATATATTGTAGTAAACAGGAATACCAATTCATCTTCCCCTTTCTTGGCCTTGCCATTATTATTGTTTGTTTATGTATTTGTTTAGTTACTTTGCTATATTATTTGAATAAAGTCTTTTTCTTTTATAGTGTGACGCTTCTAATATTTCTCCACAGAAAATACAGGCTTGAGTATGTTTACAGTAATGATGAGATGACAGTGGTTTGGGTTGTCACTTTTCTATTACCGCTGTTAAACTTTCTACCTACCTTGGTGTCACACCTAGCTGTTATGCTCTACTAATTGCCAACTGATTGCTCCATAGGCTTCAACCATGCTCTGGTGCGTAAATTGCTCCACAGTCTAATCCAATTAAGCTCAGACAGGAGTAGTTTTTCAGGTCTGTCTTTGAGGATGTTTCAACCTCAGAAAGACTCTAACTTTTTCCTCTTTTCTGTGGTAAGCAAGCTTGCCTATGGTTTAACTTTTTGCTCTGACAGAGCTACTAGTTTGCTCTTGATTGCTTACCACCTAAATACTTGTTTCTGAGAGTGTCATTAAGCTTAAACTTCCTTGAACTGTGTTAAAAATAAAATGAATTCATTTAGGAAGAGCTTTGGACCTATTGTTCTTATGGCCTGCCGCTCCTCTTGGGTAAAATCTGTGAGCCACTGTTCCAGGTGCTGAGCAGAGGCAACAGATTTTATTCATTTGGAATTACCTCTCCTGGTATGGAACCTTTGGCCTATGGATGAACTGGGATTAAGGCAAGAGAGGCCTTTGTAGTCGCAGCCTGCCACACCTGTGGTGAAGAATCCCTTCCATGAGTGGAGACTGGGTAAAGAAAATGAGCCCCCAACCTCTTATCTGAACTCACCAGTTGTTCAGCCTTTGCAAATTAGAGTTAAATAGGATAAGAATGATAGCATCCTGCCTCTTCCATTAAGGCAGTGTATTCCTTACTTTGTAGCTAAGGAGACAAGTGCCCTCTTCCTGGCCATGCCTACACAAATTGGAGCTCACAAGATGAGCTGGGTGAATAAGGGATGGTCATGTCTCAAGTGCTACAGATACTGTTTTTATTGAGAAATATTTTTGAGTAAGTTACTCTTTATTCCCTATATGCCCTTAGCACAATTTCCAAAGGCTTTATATTGTTATTTCATACATTTTTCATCAATTAGAATTGTTTCACTGGAAAACCTATCTAGAGTACTCCTTACACCATCATTCTGGAAGTCAATAAATAATTTTAAATGAGTTTGCTTAGTATTGCATTCAAATCTTAAGTGATATAAACATCACAATATTTTATAAATAGGGCCCTATTATTTTAGATAGATCAAATCATGTTTAGTTAATATAATAAACATACAGGAGACCATAAGAGAATATCACAAGACACTATGAAATTAAAGTGTTTGCTCTGTCTACCAATCCTCAATCTTATATCATGATCCTTAACCTAATCAAGGTCCTATTTTGAAGATCTACAGTTAAACAAGACTGCAAAATCTTGTAACTATGCTGATTTTATTCTCTTCCCTTAGAGAGGTAACTAATTCTGTCCAGGTAATAACCTTTCTGACTGCAGTGAGAATACACTTGGGTTTGGCATATCAACAGGTTGTTCTGGTGGTACATGCTGGAAGCTATGATTGAATGATCCTACAGTTCTACCAAAATCCACTTGAGACCTCCTTATACTACTATAGCCCAAGACCTTTAACTTGGTATAATAATGGCTTTTGCTTCTCTGAGGCCCCTTGATTCTCTCACTTGGGAGTCACATTGACAGCCACAGGTAAGTCAGTCTTAGGTCCAACTCATTTCTTTAATTTTTTTTTTCTTTTTATTGAACTCATTGAATGCTGTTTAGTTGGTTTCCTAGGAGTGAGGAACCAATATGAGGAATGCTTTCATATTATCTTATTTAAAAATATTGTATCCCTTGTTGAATTATTCTTTAATTACTAACAACAGTGCTTTTTCTCTTTGTTTTTCTCATTATTTGCTGTATAGTCAGAAAAGAAAATATTCTAGGGAAGAGGAAAGGCATATGGGCCTGGATGCCATTTACCAAGCCAGTCCCTGAGTCTAAGTTCAGAAAGCTTCTGATATGAGCAATCTTGGGAAAACTTTGCTTCAGATTATGAATAAAAACCTTTTAAGAACTGTGATCAAGCTTGTTTTGCCTGTTGAGTGTCTGCTTCTTAGAAGTCTCCTCTCCAGACCTTTGACTGATGCACACTACAGTTTTATTATGTTTGCAGTTGGACATCAACTGCAAACATAAGTTGGCAGCCATACACTAAGAAAAAGAACCTGAGATAAAAAAACCAAAAAACAAAAAACAAAAAAACACAATAAGACTTTATACAACTCTTCCCAAACTCAGTTTGTTTCTGTCTGAATATAATTTCATACCCTCTCCATGCTTAATTCCTGCTTCTTACAAATATTTATGCTATAAATCAAATGTGTGTACTTTATTTTGTAAAGGTAATAATATAACCAAGGAATATTTGGAATTATAGTGGCCAATTTAGGGACTTTTATGTGAACGTAATTGTTTATTTGAAAGACAGAACAAAAAAGGAAAAAATTACTAATGTTCAATAGTCTGTCTTTTTCATTGGCATAAGGAAGCATCCAAAATAAATTCAGATATTGGAATGTTTTTTTAAAGTTATGCTTTGGACAATGCAAAAGTAAAGTGTAAAAAAACCCACAAAACTCTCTTTTATATCCATTCAATCATAGCTCAAAACTAATAGTTTTTATCTTACCATTCTTCTTATTCATTCTACATTTTCTTTATCCTTATGTCTTCCTTTGATCTGCTCTCCTTTACCCCAGGTGAGTAGAAAAATTCACAAAGCTCAATTACCTCTAAAATAAGTGCCCTTTCAGAATAGGAAAAAAGGAAAAATCCTTTTTTAAATTTTAAGCTCCGGTTTTCCTTCTAAGCTGAGAGCTATTGTCAAAGACTTGGCAAAATCTAGACAAAACAGAAAAAAATTTGCAGGGGAATTTGGAATTATTTTTAACCATATAATATAGAATGAAAGAATCTATACCAATTTATTCATATGATGGTGGGTACCTCATACAGAGAATAAAACAGATTTAAACGCTAGAATAGGAAGATTCGAAACATGCCTTTAGCATTCCCCCAGATTGCATGGGAAACCAGAAAAGCTTAGAAAAGCTTTAAATATTGAACAAGGTTGTTGGTAGCTGCTATGGTTTGGGTATTATGTGTTTGCCTCCACCAAAACTTATGTCGAAATTCGATCCCAAATATGGCAGTGTTGAAAGATGGAGCCGAGTGTGAGGTGTTTGGATCATGGAGGTGGATCTCTTATCAATAGCTTGGTGCCATTGTCTCAGTAGTGAGTGAGTTTGCCTACTCATAAGAATGGATTAGTTCCCAAGAGAGTGAGCTTTTAAGAGTTGAGCTCCCCTGGTTTTGCTTTCTTGCTTCTTCCCTTACCATATGATCTCCTGCCATGTGATCTTGCACATAACAATCCCCTTCCACTTTCCGCCATGAGTAGAAGCAGCCTGAGGCCATTACCAGGCACAGTTGCCCAATGCTGGATTTTGCAGCCACCAGATTTGTGAGCCAAATAAACATTTTTCTTTACGAATTACCCAGTCTCAGGTATTCCGTTACAGCAACATAGAATGGACTAAGACAGTAGCCAAACCCCCAAATCCTTCTTATGAAAATATATTGGGCTTGGATTCAGTAGTGTAAACAAAAAAAAAAAAAAAAAAAAAAAAAAAAAAAAAAAAAAAAAAAAAAAAAAAAAAAAAAAGAAGTACTTTGGAGACTTCAAAGATAGTCATCGTAACTTCTTTATATATTCAGAATAAACTCCAAAGCATACGTGGTCTCTTTTCTTACTCACATATTGTGAAGGATCTTAAATCCCTTCCCAGAGATTGGGAAGGCATTTAAATGCAAGCAACACTAGAATGAAACAGAGCCTCATTTACACACCTTCAACATCTCTCTGAACATTTTCAATAGCCTTAGAATAGAGACAGTATAATACTCAAATTGTTGGCCTTATTAAAAAAAAAAAATGTTCCCACTCCAGTCATTACACACTGGAAGAGGTAGTCTTGAAAAAGACACTTGTAATACTCTTAAATGAAAAGATACTGGAAAAATATTGTTCTGTGTTAACTAAAAATTCCAAGGGAAAAATATGTGAGTAATTACCAAAGGCGCTCCAAAGGAGAAAAAAGCCAAAAACGAACCAAAAAAACCTCAAATGTTCTGTTTTGCCCCTAAACCTCATAAGATAAAATTTCTCAAAATTAAAGGCTATTCATAAAACAGTTTTATCTTGATGCCAGAAATATAATATGAAGCTTAAGCTTCACACTGTTATATAACACATCCCTCAGAATCAAGGAATTGCAGGCGGTTGGCATGGTTAATAACTCACAAACATCCCCCCATGCTCCGGTGCATCATTATCATCCTCGGATCTTTAGCCAAGGAACATTATTTTCTCCTCTATTATATCACATTCCATAATTCAATAGAGACTGATTTACTATGCAACGTAAATTGCCAGGTAAACTGCTCTCCTTAAAATCTCAAAACTTTTGAGGAATTTCATAATTATAAAATAAGAGCTAATTTAGACATTAATTTACTGCTACCCTTATGTCAAAATCAAGCCAAGTGGAAGATTTCAGTGAGGCATCTGATAGTTTTGAGTGCTAAAATATAGGAAGAAAGCTCCTTGATATTGGTCTTGGCAATGATTTTTTAATATGGCATCAAAAGCACAGGGAACAAAGGCAAAACTAAACAAGTGGGACTATATTAAACTAAAAAGCTTTGACATAACAAAAGAAGCAATCAATGGGAGAAAACATTTAAAAACCATGTATCTGATAAGGGTTTAACGCTCAAAATATATAAAGAAAGTATACAACTCTATAGCAAAAAAGAAAATAAAATCTAACCTAATTAGAGAAAACAGGAAGAGGACCTAAATAGACATTTTTCAAAAATGACATACAAATGGCCAAAAGATATGTGAAAAGTTGCTCAACACATTAATCTTTAGAGAAATGCAAAATCAAAACCAAAATAAGATACCACCTTACAATTCTTAGGATGGCTATTATCAAAAAGTCAAGCCATAACAGGTGGAGAAAGTGGAACTCTTGTTCAGTGTTGGTGGAAATGTAAATTGGTATAGCCATTATGGAAAATAGTACAGAGTTTCCTCAATAAATTAGAATGATCACACAATACAGTAATCCTTCTTCTGGGTATTTGTCCAAATGAAATAAAATCAGTGTCTCAGAGACACCGCCTCATGATCACTGCAACATTCTTCACAATTACCAAGATGTGGAAAACACCTGTTTGTGAACGGATAAATGGATAAAGAACATTTGGTGTACACATATATACAATGTAATGTTGTTAAGCCATAAAAAGAAGAGAATCCTGCCACTTGCGACAACATGGACAAACTTGGAGGGCATTATGCTAAGTGAAATAAGCCAGACATAGAAAGAAAAATACTGTACGATTTCATTTATACGTGGAATTTTAAAAAGCTGAACTTATGAAGCAGGGAGTAAAATGAAGTTTGCCATGGCCTAGGTGGGTGAGAGATGTGAATGTGTTGGTCACATGATACAAACTATTAGTTATAAGATGAATAAGTTCTAGAGATGTATTGTATAACATGGTGACTCTAGTTAATAATTCTGTATCATTTAGTTGCAATTTGATAAGAGAGGAAATGTTAGATAGCCCCTTGATACACACTCACAGTGGAAACTATGGGTGGTCAATGAATGTTTTAATGAACTTGGTTGTGGTAATAATTATACAATATGTATGTATATCAAATAATCACATTGTACACCTTGAATATATAAAATTATTATTTCTTAAACATTTAACATTTTTTAAAATATTATTTTGTTTGAATTTTTAGAGAGTCAGAATTCAATAACACTTTAACTACCTGAAAAACTAAAAAAAAAAAAAAAAAGAAAAAGAAAACAAAGAAATAGCCACTATCTGGTCATAGATCATTAGTTCTTGAAATTATCTGATGAATAGCTGCTTTAGTTTTCATTTTACAGAGACAGACAGTGGTTTGGTGCAACTCAGGCAATATAAACTTTTCTCTGCTTCAGTAATATATGGACACAATTCGAACCTCGATTTGTAAAATACAGGAATTTTATGACAATGAGATGTAAATGGAGGTGCTAATTATACTACTATGTTACATCATGAAATATATGAGGTACAATAGAAGAAAAAAACAACAAAAGGAATTTATTCCATGGGATATTTGAAAAAGGTATCAACATAGGTGGTGACTGTGGAACTACAGAGTGGGGGAATACATGATACTCTAGCAGCAGAATTAGCAGGACCTCTTACATTCTCTTTTTCCTGGTGCCATGGTTTGAATGTGTGTGTCCCTTCAAAGTTTCTATGTTGAAACCAAATACTCCATGTTATAGTATCAAATAGTAGGGCCATTTTGGAGACGATTAAGTCATGAGCACACAGTCCCCATGAATAAGGTTAGTGTTCTTACAAAAGAGATTGAAGGGAATACCCTACCCCACCTCACATCTTCAGTCATGTGAGGATTCTGTAAAAGCTGTCTATGAGAAATGGGTCCTCACTAGACATCAAATCTGCTGGTGCCTTCATTTTGGATTTCTTCGCCTCTAGAATTATAAGATATACATTCTGTCATTTATAAATAATTACCCAGTCTAAGGTATTTTGTTATGGCAGCAGGAACAGATTCACACACTCAGTTCTCTGATTGATTGTCAAGTTATTTCCTTTTTTCTTTTTTCTTTCTTTCTTTTTTTTTTGGAGACAGAGTCTCGCTCTGTCGCCCAGGCTGGAGTACAGTGGCTCGATCTCCGCTCACTGCAAGCTCCGCCTCCCAGGTTCACACCACTCTCCTGCCTCAGTCTCATGGGTAGCTGGGACTACAGGCGCCCGCCACTGCGCCCGGCTAATTTTTTGTATTTTTAGTAGAGACAGGGTTTCACTATGTTGGCCAGGCTGGTCTCAAACTCCTGACCTCGTGATCCGCCAGCCTCGGACTCCCAAAGTGCTGGGATTACAGACTTGAGCCACCGCGTCTGGCCGATTGTCAAGTTATTTCTATCCAAATTTAACTTGCATCTTCCTGAAACCACTCCTCTATAAATATCATTATACTGTAATAGATTAGCATCACTTCTGATACACAATTACTACTCAAAAATATTTATTGAAATAATAAATTCTATATATGCCCCCTTCTCCCCAAATCTAAGGTTCAGTTCTAAGGAACTCTACTACCAACCTTTAACACCTCCTTTCCTTCCTTCAGTATTTCTAAAAATAATTTAATTAGAATTCTTCTCCCTAGTTTTAAATCAGGCATTTTTTTTTTTTTTTTTCTTGCACAGGGTATCACTCTCCATGAATCAAACATTTTCCTGGAAATAATAATACATGTTTAAAAGCACACAATGTGATACTTTTAAATTTTTTAACTAGGGGAAAGTATTAATACAAAATCATGCTCATATACATACACATATAATTTTACATAGGTAGTAAAAGTTGGAGACTATATTTTTCTGAAGTGATATGAGTTCCTATTTATTGATACTTTTCAATTATTTTCATAAAATTAAGGGGGAAGATTATAAAATTTTGACTTGAGTGCCATTCAGCCAATTGAAAAACTATATTCTCTGCGACTTTGATTCACTGGTTAGAAGAATATTAGTAGTGTGACATCTTAAATACAATCCTTTCCCCTCAAGGTGTGGAAGAAACAAAAAGCTTTTTGTTAAAGATAAAATAAAAATTGACAGTGTTAAAAGTCCTGGGATTGGGTTCTAAATCAGAATATCTAAATGTATGAACGCAGGAGAGGTTGTTTTATTTATTTTTATTTTTATTTTTTACCTCATTTACACACAGTTTCAAATTCAAAATACTGGATGGCTGGACTAGAAGGTCTAGATGGACACTTTTACTTCTGCAATACAATGAATGGTTATAAATAATTAATTTCAGTTTCTGAGTCATCTGTAAAAATAGTTTCAACAACGAGCTTGGCAGCAGGAAACCTTTCTTTACCATAGCAACTACCAGGATCGTGTTATTAATACTTTGTGACACAGCAGAGCTAGAAGTTTTGCTGCACAGATGAAGATGCTTATTATGTTACTACTACTATCTACCAGTACAAATGCTGGAAGATGGTATTTCTGAATTAGAGGCAGTAAAAGAAAATGCTTATAAACAAAGTGGGAGAGAATGATGGGATCCCTTTGTTCTACCTGACCAGGAATCTCTGCTTCAGCCAGTCAACAAGCACAGATTATATGCATAATCAATAGGTTTTAAGTGTTGGATATGCAAAGATCGACAAGAAATGTTCGTTGTTTTTGAATATCTGAAAAGCAATGTGTGAGGAAAGGAAAACATGAATTCAACTAAATATAATAGAGGAGAGTGTTAGAAATGAGATCATAGAGTTAAAACACAGCTTATACAGATACTAAATAATAGAACAAAACCTCCTTACCTGGTATACAAGGGGATGACAATGAGGAGTAAACCTCTTTCTGGTTTCAAATCCAACCATACCAATTACTTTACCTATTTGTACCCTATGCTCATGATACACTAATATTTATCCTATTCTCAAATATGCTCTGCCCTTTAACTCTGTGCCATCATCCATGTCATTCCCTCTGTTTTTAAAGTCACTGCCCATTTCCACTATTTGTCAACTAAAATTCAACCATCAATGCACAGAAACACATTCTGATTTTTTTTTTTTTTTTTTTTTTTTTTTTTTTTTTTTTTTTTTTTTTGAGAAGGAGTCTCACTCTGTCACCCAGGCTGGAGTGCAGTGGCCAGATCTCAGCTCACTGCAAACTCCGCCTCCCGGGTTTACGCCATTCTCCTGCCTCAGCCTCCCGAGTAGCTGGGACTACAGGCGCCCGCCACCTCGCCCGGCTAGTTTTTTGTATTTTTTTAGTAGAGACGGGGTTTCACCGTGTTAGCCAGGATAGTCTCGATCTCCTGACCTCGTGATCCGCCCGCCTCGGCCTCCCAAAGTGCTGGGATTACAGGCTTGAGCCACCGCGCCCGGCCACACATTCTGATTTTTATAGGCAGTAAGTCACCCTCTCTGGCTTCTCTTCTTATACATAACTCTGTTAGAACCTTCACCAGATTGCATTATAATTTAATTGTTAACAGATCTGTCTGAAGCACTTCCAGCAAAAATTCTAGTAAAAGTCACCACATTTGGAAACCACCTTTTATTATCAGAGTTCTGAAGTCAACTCACTTTATATATTAATTTTATCCTTACTAGTGTTACTGTTCTAATCAAATGGTTCATTTGTTACAACTACAATATTTTGATATTTTTTCAATAAATGCATTTATATAACTGCTTCAGTATCCTTTGTGAAATGGAGCAGATTATAAGTAAGTTTTAGAATATAAAAAAATTCATTTGACTTAGAGAACATATGTGTTTTACTATTTCTAGACTATAGAACGGCGCCTAGTATATACTCATTTTTATGTACTGAATGAAGAAATGCATAAATTAAATGAAAAATTGTAAATAAAATTAAAATTAGTGTAACCAAGGAAGGCATCATGGAGAATGACATATTTAAGCCAGAAACTGAAATCTGGATAGATTTTCAGCATGTCTGTGAGGGAAAAAGTAGGACAATCCATGCAAAGGAGATAGTCTGAGCAAACATGTGGGCTATTAACATGAAAGGCTGATGAGGCTGGGATGGTAGTAACTAAGGAACCTTTGTGCAGTGGAGTGGGAAATCAGGCTTAAAAGGCAACTGTGAGACACCTTAAAAGCCATACTAAGGAATTGACACTTTATTCTGTAGACAATGAGGAACCTGAAAGATTTATGAAGACGTGAGTATGCCATGACGATATATATATTTGTTGAATACCAATTCAAAAGAATGAAAATTGGTTTGGAGAGGGGACTTGAATGGAAGCCCGGAGCCCAATTAGAAAGTTATGGTAATAATTCAGGAAATAAATTATGGTAGCCTGTATTGAGGCGGTAGCAGTGGGGATGGAGAACAAAACACATACAAATAATGGACATCAATAAGGTTTGGTAATTAAACATCAGTGATGGAAAGGTTGATGGAGGAATCAATGGTGATTATCAGGGATTTTTTAACCTTTTATTTTGAAATTATTAGAGAGTCACAGGAAGTTGCAAAGATACTACAGTAGTACAGAGAAGTCCTGTTCAACCTTCAAACAATTTCCCTCAATGGTTACATCATACATAATTATAGGACGATATAAAAATTTGGAAATTAGCATTTGTGTGCTGTGTGAACATTGGTACTTTGTCATTTTATCACATGCAGAGATTTGTATAGTGTCCACGACAACATCAAAATATAGAACTATTCAGTCACCACAAAAATCTACCTCACGCTGACAATTTATAGTCACAACCACGCCTATCCTCACCATTCCTAAAGCCTGCCAACCACTAGTGTTTTCCCATCTCCATATATTTTTCATTCGAGAATGTTATATAAATGGAATAAGGCAGTATGAGATATATGTAATTCTCAAAAACTGGATATCAAGCAATTCAATTCTGATACTATTTCCCTGGAATTAGTGTCAGATGTCACAAATGAAAGGGCTCAGTCCAACAAGACTGCACTCAATTCAGATGCCAGCCCTAAAAGGAGTGCCCAGACTCCCCACACTTCTACCAAGAAGAATAGAAATTTGGAGGTTCTCACATCCTCCCTCAGTGATTCAGTGACTTGTCACGTCAGCTCACAGAATTCAGGAAACCACTTTACTTACGTTTACCAGCTTATTATAAAGAATACAACCCAGGAATAACCAAATATAAGAGATACATAGAGCAGGATAGGTGGTGGGGGACAGAACTCCTGTGTCATCCTACCAACCTGGAAGTTCTCTGAATCTCATTGTTCAAGAGTTTTTATAGAGCTCAATCTCCAGCTTCTCCTTTCCTTCCAGGAGAGCCCTGTCTGTGGCTCAAAATCCCACCCCTATAATCACTTGGTCTGTCGGGTGACCAGCCCCCTCCTAAGCCTATTCAGAGGCCCCACGCAAGTCACTTCATTATCCTGAACTAAGGTGTGATAGAAAAGGGCTCATTGTGAATGACAAAAGACACTCCTATTACTCAAGAAATTCCAAGGGTTTTGGAGGCTTTTTGCTAGGAATCTGAGACAAAAGTGAATTACTGTATACATTTTTATTATACCACAGACCTTTTGAGGTTGGCTTCTTTTCGTTCAGGAAGTTGTCCTTGGGATTCATCCTAGTGGTTGTATCAATAATTTGTTTCTTTTTGCTGATTTTATTCCATAGTATGGTTGCACCACAGTGTGTTTAACCATTCACTCATTGATGGATATTTGCATTTTTCCTGATTTGAGGCTACCATAAATAAAGATGCTAAGAACATTTATCTACATATTTTTTGTGTGGACAAAATTTATTTCTTCAGGATGTCTTGAGTGTGTAACCACATAGTAACTATATGTTTAATGGTTTTGAGAAACTGCCTAAATATTTTTCAGAATGGCTATAGCATTTTATGTTCCCACCAGCAATGTTTGGGATATTGAGTTTCTTTGCATCCTCAACAGTATTTGGTAATTGGCATGGTTATTTTTTAAAGTTTAGCCCTTCAGGGTATAGTGATACTTTATTTTCATCTTAAATTGCATTTTCCTAAAAGCTAGTGATATTCATATTTTCATGTGCTTATTTGCCATCTGATATGGTTTGGCTATGTGTTCCCACCCAAATCTCACTTTAAATTGTAATAATCCTCATGTGTCAAGTGCAGGACCAGGTGGAGATAACTGAACCATGGAGCGGGATTTCCATCATGCTGTTCTCATGATAGAGAGTGAGTTCTCTCAAGAGCCAATGGTTTTTTAAAGGGCTTCCTTCTTCGCTCAGCACTCACTCTGTCCTGCTGCCCGTGAAGAAGTACCTTCTACCACGATTCTAAGTTTTCATAGGCCTCCCCAGCAATGTGAAACTATAAGTCAATTAAGCCTTTTTTCTTAAAAAATAGCCAGTCTCGGGTATTTCTTCATAGCAGTGTGAGAATGGACTAATAGACCATCTTTATAGCTTCTTTTGTAAAATGTCTCTTCTTGTTTTTTTGGCTATTTTCTATTTAAACCGTTTGTCACTTTTCTGTTGAGTTTGAGAGTTTTTTTCTTATAATCTTGATACAAGTACTTTGTCAGGTATGAAATGTTTTCATTCAGTCTCTAACTTGTCTTTCCATTCCCATCACAGGTCTTTTATTCACACAGCATTATTTATTTTTTGTGAGACAGGGTCTCAGTCTGTCACCCAGGCTGTAGTGCAGTGGCCCAATCACAGCTCACTGCAGCCTCTACCTCCCTGACTCAAGTGATCATCCTAACTCAGCCCCCTGAATATCTGGGACTAGAGGCATGAGCCACCACATCTGGCTAATTAATTTTTTATTAATTAATTAATTAATTAATTAATTTATTTATTTATTTATTTTAAGAAATGGTGTCTTTCTATGTTGCCCAGGCTGCTTTTGAACTCTTGGGCTCAAGTGTCCTGCCCACCTTGGCCTCCCAAAGTGCTAGGATTACTGGTGTTAGCCACCACAATGGGCAGAGTAAAACTTACTAATTTTAATGACGTTCACTTTCTTTTATAAATAATGTTATTTTATGTCAACTCTAGGAATTGTTTACTCATCTCTAGATTCTAAAATTTTTTATCATCTAATATTTTATAATTTTACATTCAAATCAATGATCTATTTTTATTCAATTTATATAAGTTGTAAGCTTTAGGTTGAGGTTAATTTGGTTTTCAATCTATGGATGCCCAGCACCATTGTTGGAAATGCAGTCTATGAAATTGCTCTTTTTCACTCTTGTCAAAACCAGTTGGCATATTTTCAAGGGTCTACTTTCAGATTTTGTATTTTGTTCTATTGATCTATATGCCTAGTCCTGTACCAATACTATAGATTATTGATTACTGTAGCTATATAATAAGTCCTGAAATTAGGCAGAGTATTCCTGCAAACTTATTTAGTTTTAGAATCATTTCAGCTGTTATATTTACTTCATCTTTCCACATACATTTTAGGATATTATTGTATCTACATGAAAAGCTTGCTGAAATTTTGATAACACTGCAATAAACCTCCACATTAATTTTTACATATAGTTCAATATAGAAAATTTAAATAATTCACATCTTTGCCACGTTGATAAACACTGAATATGTCTCCACTTATTTCAACGTACAAGTCGTACACATTTTTAAAAATGTATACATAAGTATTTCTTTTTTGTGAACAATTGTAAATGGTATTATATTTAAATTTTTTTTTGATAAATTATTGATAGTATAGAGAAATACAATTGAGCTTTCTGAGTTGACCTTGTATCCTGAAACCTTGTTATATGTTCTGTGGGTATTTGGAAAAAAAATATGTTCTGTTGCTGTTGGGTATTTAATAGATATCTGTTAGATCCTACTGGTTGATTGGAGCTGAATATTTTCTACATCTTTAATGATTTTTCTATCTAGTTGTTCTATTAATTTTTGAGAGAGTTAAAGTCTCATACTGTAATAATGGATTCTTCTATTTCTCATTTCAATTCTATGCATCATTGTTTTCTTTATTTTGCAGCCCTGTTGTTTGGTGCATACACATTTAGAATTGCCTTCTCCATAGATGGACTCTTTTGTCATTATATAATGTCTTTTCTATCCTTGGTGATAACATTTTCTTTAAAGTCTACTTGATTTAGTATACCTGCTTTCTTTTGATTATATTTGTTTTTATTCTTATATTTCTTATATTCTTATATTTCATTATATTCTCATATTCTTATATTTCATTATATCGGAGTCCGCACACTACACATTGCCCCACGCAGTGTCTCCCCACAAGAACATCACCGTCGTCCTAGCCCAGTAGCGATACAGTGCCATTTCTTTCATTTTCTCTTTCTTACTTGCTATTTATTTATTTATTTATTTACTTATTTATTTATTCAATTTTGAGGCAGAGTCTCACTCACTCTACAGACCAGGCTGTAGTGCAGTGGCGATTTCAGCTCACTGCAACCCCCGCCTCCCAGGTTCAAGCGATCCTCCCGCCTCCACCTGCCGAGTAGCTGGGATCACAGGGGCCTGCCCCACCGCGCCCGAGTCAGTTTTGTAGTTTTAGTAGAGACGGGGTTTCATTACATCATTATATCATTATGTTTGAAGTGAGTTTCTTATGGACAGCATACAGCTGGGTCATGTTTCTCTTTTAATCAACTTTGAATCTCTGTTTTAATTGGTTTATTTTAACCACTTCCATTTGAGAAATTATTGATATAGCAAGGCTTTCTTCCACTTAATTTTTTGGTTGCTATTTGTGATCTGTGTTTTTCAATTATCTGTTTATTTTTTTCTGCCTTCCTTCCTAAGCGTTACTTGAAGATTATCTAGAATTTCATTTTTGTTTGTACCTTTAGGATGTATCATTCCATGTAACGCTTTTATAGTTGCTATAGGTATCACACTATACATCTATATATAGATTATATATATATACATCTTCTTGTATAGTGTGATACTTTTATAGACTTTCATATGTATATATGAAACTTATCAAAGTCTACTGGTGCCAACATTTTTTCCAGTTCTAGTGAAGTATAGAGACCTTACCACCCTTAATGTCCCTTTACCTTCCACCATTTATAATAAAATTATTTTAAATGCTTTCTCTAAATACATACATTGTGAATCACATTAGACAGTGTTACCAATTTTGCTTCAACCATCAACCATAATTTAGAAAACTGAAAAGGCTAAGAAAATCTTTTGTATTCATCCAATTTTTGTTCTTACTGTGTTTTTTTTTTTTTTTTTACTTTTTAATTGTCCAATATTTCTTATTTAATGATTTTCTTTATGTTTAGATAATTTTTAACCATTTTAAGGTAATTTAATAGCCACACATTCTCTTAGTTTTTCTTCATCTGACAAGGTCTTGATGTTCCTTCATTCACAAAGGATAGTTTCACTGGATATGTTATTCTGGACCAGCAACATTTTTTTTTATTTCAGCACTTGAAAAATGTTATGCTACTTTCTTTTGGCCTCCATGGTTTCAGATGGGAAATGAACTTCAGGAATGAATGGCTAAAGGAAAAGTTCTTTAAACAGAAAGAAAATGATTTTTAAATAAGGACATTAAGAATATTAGGAAGGAAATAAGCATAAGTGAATGGGTAAATAGAATAGCCTATTTATCTTCTATTGAGTTTTATATTATGTGTGATGTTTAAGTCAAAATTAAAATATATAATCTTATTCAAAGTGCATGTGGAGAACATGTCTACTGTTCAAAACAATTTTATTACAAAGGGAAGAATGTAAGGGGAACTAAATGGTGACATTTTATTCAAGGTCATAAATATAGACAACAGTACATTGTAATAAATTACGTGTCTATAGTGTCAAACATTACCACAAGCACTAATAATTTATATAATGAGATGTACTCAAAAATACTAGATGAATCAAAATGGATTTTTAAGAAAATGTTGAAGTGATTCAGTAAGGCAATAAGGAAAAATACAGGGGCAAAAAGAAAGCAACAACAAAAAACAAATGGGAGTCTTAAGCTGTAGCATTTCAATAAGTACCTTAAATATATTGATCTAAATATACCCATTAAAAGGCAGACATTTATAGGATAGACAAAAGATGATTTGACTACATTTAGAGTATAAGACACTCACTTATATATAGTTATACAAGTTGATTGAAAGTGAACAGTGGAGAAAATCTACATCTTTCAAATATTAATCAAAAGAAAACAATGTGGCTACATTAGTGTCAGATTAAATAGGTTTCATAGCAAAGAAAACTATCAGGAACCAAGAGATTCTTTAATGTTAAAAGTGGCAATTCACCACAACGACATAAAAGTGCTAAATATACACCCATAAAGGAACAAAACTTCAAAATGTATAAAATAAAACTGATAGAATTGAAAGAAAAAATACACATTAGAGATTAGAAAGAAAATTAGAAAGAAAAAGATGTTAATGTGCAATGAGTAATTATCTAACACTACAAAACTCACTAAGAATAGTAAGTACACAGAAAAACACTGAGTAGTATGAAACTGTAACTGTGGTGTGTAAACAACACTTATCCTGAGTAGAAAGACTGATAAACAAATCAAAAATAATAAGTACAACAACTTTGCAAAACATGGACAATCCTATAAGATATAAATAGGAACAACAAAAAGTTAAAATGCAGGCAGATAAAGTAAAGGTATATAGAATTTAGTAGTTTCATTTTTGCTTGTTTTTTGATTATGTAAAGAGTGTTAAGTTGTTATCAGTTTTAATTAATGGGTTATAAGGTACTATTTGCAAGTCTCATAGTAACTCAAAATAAAAAACATACAAAGGATGCAACAAAAATAAAAAGCAATAAAGTAAATCATATTACCTGAGAAAATCACCTTCTCTCCAGGAAGACAGGGAGAAACATTGAGGAAAGAGAAGACCACAAAAATGTCAGAAAACAAATAACAACATGGCAGGAATAATTCTATAGTTATCAATAATAACATTGAATATAAAGGGAATGGACTATACAATCCAAAGCCTTAACGTTTCTGAACAAATGGAAAAACAAGACCCATTGATCTTTTCCCTATAAGAAACACACTTCAACTATAAAGACACAGATTTACTGAAAATAAAGGGATGAAAAAAGATATTCCATCCCAATGGAAACCAAAAAAATCAGGTGTAGCTATCCTTATAGCAGAAAAATTAGATTTCAAGACAAAAAAGTATAAGAAGAGACAAAGTAGGTCATTATATATTAATAAAGAAGTCAATTCATCTAAAGGATATGCCAATTTTAAATATGCATGCACCTAACACTGGAGCATCAAGCTATACATAGCAAATATTATTAGAGCTAAAGAGAGAAACGGGCCCCGATACAATAATAGTTAGAGACTTTAACACCCCACTTTCGGATTCAGACATATCTCTGGGACAGAAAATCAACAAACATCGAACTTGATATGTGTAAAACAAATGGACCCGATAGATATTTACAGAATATTTCATCCAATGGCTGAAGAACACAGATTTTTTTCCTCAGTACATGGATCATTCTCAAGAATAGACCACATATTAGGTCACAAAAAAGTCATAAATCATTCAAAATAATTATATAATATCAAGTATCTTCCCTGACCAGAATGGAATAAAACTAAAAATCAATAATGGCAGGAATTTTTGAAACTAGACAAACACATGGAAATGAAACATTATGCTCCTGAATTATCACTGGGTCAATGAAAAAATTAAGAAGAATTTGAAAAGCTTATTGAAGCAAAGGATAATGAAAACACAACATACCATAACCTATGGTATACAGCAAAAGCAGTAGTAAGAGGGAAGTTTATAGCTGTAAGTGCCTACATAAAACAGAGGGAAAACTTTAAACAATCAGATGATGCATTTTTAAAACCTAGAAAAGCAAGAACAAAACAACCCAAAAATTATTAGAAGAAAAGAAATTATAAAGATTAGTGAAGAAATAAATGAATTTGACATGAAGAAAACGATACCAAAGATCAATGAAACAAAAAAAAAGTTTTTTTTTTTCTGAAAAAATAAAATTGACAAACAGCCACACTAAGAAAAAAAGAGAGAAGATACAAATAAATACAATCAGAAACGGAAAAGAAGACATTGCAACATATACAACAGAAAATGAAAGGATTATTAGTGGCTACTATTAGAAACTATATTGTCAGTTAATTCAAAAAATCTAAAAGCAATGGACAAAGTCCTAGACACATGCAACATACCAAGATTGAACTAGGAAAAAATTAAAAACTGAAATAGACCAATAACAACTAATGATATTGAAGCCATAACAAAAATCCCCCAGTAAAGAAAAGCCTGAAGGTTACAGTGCTGAACACTACCAAACATAAAAAGAAACTAATACCAATCTTACTCATACTGTTCCAAAAAACAGAGAAGCAGGGAATACTTCCAAACTTGTTCTGTGAGAACAGTATTACCCTGATATCAAAAACTGACAAAAACACATCAAAAAAAGAAAACTTCAGGCCAGTATTTCCGATTAATATTGATGCAAAAATTATCAACAAAATGATAGCAAATCAAATTGAACAATGTATTAGAAAGATAATTCATCATGACAGTGGGATTTCCCCTCGGGAGGCAAAGATGGTTCAATATATGCAAATAAATCCAATGTGATACAACATATTAACAGAATGAAGGATATAAACCATATAATTATTTCAATTGATGCTGAAAAAGAATTTGAAAAAATTCAATGTTACTTCCTGATAAAAACCATCAGAAAAGTGGGTATAGCAGGAACATACTTCAACATAACCAAAGCCATATATGACACACCCACAGCTGGCATCACACTGAATGGAGAAAATCTGAAAACTTTTCTTGTAAGATCTGGAACAAGACAAGTATGCCCACTTTAATCACTATTATTCAGCACAGGACTGGAAGTCCTAGCTAGACCAGTCAGAAAAGAAAAGGAAAAACAGGGCATCCAAATTGTAGAGAAAAAGTCAAATTATTTTGTTTGCCAATGATATGATCTTATATTGGAAAAGCCTAAAGACTCCATGAAAAAACTATTAGAACTCATAAGCAAAGTTCAATGAAGTTTCAGGTTACAAAATAAACACACCAAAAATCAGTAGTATTTCTATATGCCAACAGTGAACAATCTGAAAAAGAAATAAACTGTAATCCCATTTATAGAAGCCACAATTAAAATTAAATTCTCAGGAACTAACCAGAGAAGTGAAAGATCTCCGTATAATAAAAACTATAAAACATGGATGAAATAAATTGAAGAGGACACCAAAAAAAAAAAAAAAAAAAAGGAAAGATATTACATGTTCATGGATTGGAAGAATGAATATTGTCAAAATTTCCATATTACCTAAAGCAATCTACAAGTTCAATGCAATCCCTATCAAAATATCAACTACATTCTTCAAAGAAATTAAAAAAAATCCCAAAATGTGTATGGAACCACAAAAGACCCAGAATAGCTAAAGCTATCCTAAGCAAAAAGAACAAAATGAGGAATTACATTACCTGACATCAGAGCTGTAGTAACCCAAACACAATGGTACTGGCATAAAAACAGACACATAGACCAGTGGAAAAGAACAGAGGAACTGGTGGGGTGCGGTTGCTCACATCTGTAATCCCAGCACTTTGGGAGGCCGAGGTGGGCGGATCACGAGGTCAGGAGATCGAGACCATCCTGGCTAACACGGTGAAATCCCGTCTCTACTAAAAATACGAAAAATTAGCCAGGTGTGGTGGCTGGCGCCTGTAGTCCCAGCTACTCAGGAGGCCGAGGCAGGAGAATGGCGTGAAGGTAAAGCTTGCAGTGAGCCGAGATGGCGCCACTGTACTCCAGCCTGGGCGACAGAGCGGGACTCTGTCTCAAAAAAAAAGAACAAAGAACCCCGAAAGAAATCCACACACTTACAGTAAACTGATTTTTGACAAAGGTACCAAGAACATACACTGAGGATATGACATTCTCTTTAATACATGGTACTGGGAAAACTGGATATCCATATATAGGAGAATAAAACTAGACCCCTATCTCTCTCCATATACAAAAATGAAATCAAAATAGATTTAAGACTCAAATCTAAGACCTTAAACTATGAAACTCCTACAAGAAAGCTTTTAGGAAAACCTCCAGGACATTAGTCTGGGCAAAAGTTTATTGAACAATACTCCACAAGCACAGGCAACCAAACAAAAAATGGACAAATGGGATTACATTAAGTTTAAAAGCTTCTACACAGCAAAGAATGCAATCAATGAAGTGAAAACAGAATCCATAAAATGGGAGAAAATATTTGAAATTATGCATCTGATAAAGGATTAATAACAAGAATATATAAGGAGCTCAAACAACTGTATAGAAGACAATCTAATAATCCCATCAACAAATGGGCAAAAGATTTGAATAGACATTTCTCAAAAGAAAACATACAACTGGCAAACAGGTGTATGAAAAGGTTCTCAACATCACTGATCATCAGATAAATGCAAATCAAACTATAATGAGATATGTCACCCTCCAGCTAAAATAGCTTATATCCAAAAGACAGGCAACAACAAATAATGGCAAGGATGTGGAGAAAAGAGAACCTTTGTACACTGTTGGAGGGAATGTAAATTAACACAACCACTATGGAGAAGAGTTTGGAGGTTTCTCAAAAACTAAAAATTGAACTACCATATGATCTAGCAATCCCACTTCTGGGTATGTACCCCAAAGAAAGAAAATCAGTATATTAAACAGATAGCTGTACTGCCATGTTTATTGCAGCACTCTTTATAAGAGTTAAGATTTGGATTCAACTTATATCCCTCAAGAGATGGATGGATAAAGAAAATGTGGTGCATACACATAGTGGAATACTATTCAGTCATAAAGAACATTGTGATTCTGTCATTTGCAACAACATGGATGGAACTGTTGGTCATCATGTTAAGTAAAATAAGCAATGCACAGAACAAACAATATCACGTAATCTCACTTGTGTGGGATAAAAGAAAATGAACTCATAGATACGGAGAATAGAAGGATAGTTATCAGAGATTGGGAAGGATAGTAGGGGCAGGGAGTGAGGTGGGGATGGTTAATGAATACAAAATGATAGTTAGAAAGAGTGAATAATATCTTATATTTGATAGCACAACAGGGTGGCTATAGTCAATAATAAATTACTTTTACATTTTAAAGTAACTAAAAGAGAGTAATGGGATTGTTTATAATGCAACGTGTAATTCCTTGAGGGGATGAGAACCCCATTCTCCATGATGTAATTATTTCACATTGCATGAATCAAATCATCTCATGTACCCTCTCTTAATTTGTTTTCATAGTGCTATAAAGAACTGTCCAAGACTGGGTAATTTATAAAAGAAAAATATTTAATTGACTCACAGTCCACCATGGCTGGAGAGGCCTCAGGAAACTTACCATCATGGCAGAGAGGGAAGCAAGGACCTTTTTCACATAATAGCAGGAGAGAGAAGAGTGAGGAGTGAAGAGGGAAGATCCCTTTATAAAACCATCAGGTCTTGTTGGAACTCACCCACTATCATGAGAACAGCAGCATGGGGGTAACTGCCTCCATGATTCAATTACCTCCACTTGGTCTCTCCCATGACACATGGGGATGATGGGAATTACAATTAAAGATGAGATTTGGGTAAAGACACAAAGCCTAACCATATCATTTCACCCCGGCCCCTCCCAAATCTCATGTCCCTTTCACATCTCAAAACACAATCATGCCTTCCCACAGTTTCCCAAAGTTTAAACTTGTTCCACCATTAACCCAAAAATCTAAGTTCAAAGTCTCATCTGAGGCAAGACACGTCCCTTCTGACTATGAGCCTATAAAAACAAAGCAAGTTAGTAACTTCCTAGATACAATGAGGGTACAGACATTGGGTAAATACACCCATTCCAGATGGGAGAAATTGGCCAAAACAAAGGAGCTACAGGCCTCATGCAAGTTCCAAAATTCAGTGAGGCAGTGAAATCTTAAAACTCTAAAATGATCACCTTTGACTCCATGTCTCACATCCAGCTCATGCTGATGCAAGAGGAGGGGTCCCATGGACTTCAGCAGCTCCACCTGTGTGGCTTTGCAAGGTACAGCTTCCCTCCTGGCTGCTTTCACATGCTGGCATTGAATGTTTACAGCTTTTCCAGGTGCATGTTGCAAGCTGTCAGTGGATCTACCATCTGGAGTCTGGAAGACAGTGACCCTCTTCTCACAGCTCTACTAGGCAGTGCTCCACTGGGGACTCTGTGTGGGGACTCTGACCTCATATCTTCCTTCTGCACTGCCGTAGGAGAGGGTCTCAATGAGGGCTCCACCCCATACAACAAACTTCTGCCTGGGCATCTGGGTATTTCCATACAACCTCTGATATCTAGGCACATATTCCCAAACCTCATTTCTTGACTTCTGTGCACCTGCAGACCCAACACCACATGTCTGCCACCGAGGCTTGGGTCTTGCACCCTATGGAGCAACAGCTTGAGCTGGATATTAGCCCCTTTTAGCCACAGCTGGTTTGCAGGGCACCAAGGCTTGAAATTGCACAAAGCAGCAAGGCCTTGGCCCAGGCCCATAAAACCATTTATTTTCCTCCTCAGCCTCTGGGCCTGTGATGTGAGGCAATGCTGTGAAGACTTCTAACATGCTGTGGAGACATTTTTCCCATTGTCTGGGTGATTAACATTTGACTCCTCATTACTTATGCAAATTTCTGCAGCAAACTTGAGTTTCTTCCCAGAAAATGGGTAACAATTTATTGTATTTGTCCATTTTAATACTGCTATAAAGAACTGCCTGAGACTGGTTAATTTAAAAAGGAAAAAGTTTTAATTAACTTACAGTTCAACAAAGCTGGGGAGGCCTCAGGAAACTTACAGTCATGGCAGAAGGTGAATGGGAAGCAAGATGTCTTCTTCACAAGGCAGCAGGACAGAGAAATGCTGAGCAAAGGGGGAAGAACCCTTTATAAAACCATCAGATCTCATGAGAACTCACTATCACAAGAATGGCATGGAGGAAACTGCCTCCATGATTAAAATTACCTCCACCTGGTCTCCCCATTAACACATGGGCATTATGAAGATTATGAGATTTGGTTGGGGACACAAAGCCTACCATATCATACCCTGTGGATTTATACACCTACCATATACTCACAAAAATTAAAAATAAATAAATGAAAATAAAATTTTAAAAATCCGACAAAATCAAAAAGAAATGTTAGTACTAAATAAGTGAATTTCATAATGGTAAAAGTATCAATTCATCAAGAATATATGAGAATTATACGTTTACATATATCTAAAAGGAGAGCCCCAAGATATAAGAAACAAAAGATGACAGAATTGATAGAAGAAATAGACAATTCAACAACCATATTTGAAACTCCAATACTCCTAAGAAAGTAACAGAAGTAGTAGACAGAAAACCAGTGTGTATGTAAAGGACCTAAACTCTACTATCGATGAATTTGATCTAAAATATATGAAACACTCAACTCTTAAAAAGCAGAATAAACATTCTCTTCAAGTGTATATGGAAGTCACTATGACAGATCGTATTATGTGTCATAAAACATATATGAGCAAATGTACAATTATTGGATTTGTAAAAAAAGGTATTCTTTGACAACAGTGAAATTAAACTAGCAGACAATAATCACAGGTATCTAAAAAATCAATAATTTTGAAATTCAATTATACTCATTGGTGAAAGACTGAAAGTTTCCCCACTAAGATACTGAGATTTATTTTCTCAAAAAATGTAGCTGTAACAGTTTTTAATACACAGTATATTGGATGAGTCCCATCTGGAAATGTGTGCAAGAGGACTAAGGAAATGGCACACTTCATCTCTGTTTCTGGAGAATGGTAGGAAGTTTTAGGTATGTATGGGTGACAGCAGGATCAGCTTTTTAAAGAATTTTCTAATGATTTGAAGAGCTAATAAATGCAATTGCTAATGCTGTTAAGATGATTGTCCACATAGGTTTAGGTTCAGACTGATCGTTTAAAGAGCTTTACATTTCAAAGGATTTGTTCATAGAAAGTTTCAACTTCTTGAGGTACACATTAGACCCAGATTCAAGAGAAATCTGCAAAAGGAATGATACTAATGCCAAAGCAGAGCTTCATGCTATATCTCATTCTCCCTTTCTCCACATTTATGTTTTATTTGAACCTTCAGTTAATTGGATACCATGAAATTTTTGTGTAAGCTCAATTTTCTGTGTACAAATTAGCTTTCCTCATTCTCTTCACATAGCTAACATGCTTCTGGGTAGAGCTTAGATACCACCACTCCTGGAAAGTTGGTCCTGGCTCATAAGCTTGGGGTCAGGTGCTCTGTTTTCTGCTCCCAGAGTATCCTGCCTTTTCTTGCCATAACAAGTATATCATTCATTGTAATTGACTATGTATTTTTCTGTATACTCTACTAAACTAGGATCTCTATGGTAGTAGGGATGGATTGCTTTTATCCTTTTTACTGTGGTATCCATAGTGCCCCATAAAATACACAGCCCACAAAAAATAATTAGTAAACATTTGCTGAGTGAGAAGGAATGAAGTATCAAGTGCCTACTATATGCCAAGCATTGTTCCAGCCACTTTGTCTGCTATTTAATTTAAATGTTGTGTTAGTCAGGATTCTTCAGAGAAACAGAATGATAGAAGATAGATAGATGATAGATAGAAAGATGATAGATAGATAGATAGATAGATAGATAGATAGATAGATAGGTAGGTAGATATTCACTATGAGAGACTGCATCATGCTATTATGAATGCTGAGGATTCCCACAATCTGCTGTCTGCAAGCTGGATGTCAAGAAAAGCCAGTAGTGCAATGCCACTCCACACCCCAAGACCTGAGGACCAGCCACGTCAATGATATTAATTTCCATTAATTAATAAGTCTGAGTTCAAAGACTTAAGAACCAGGAGTGCCAATGTTTGTGGCAGGAGAAGATGAACATCCAGCTTAAGAAGAGAGAGCAAATTCACCCTTTCTTCACATTCGTGTTTTATTTAAACCCTCAATTGACTGGATAATGTCCACTCACATTGGGGACAGCAATCTTCTTTACTTAGTTTACCAAGTAAAATACTAATCTCTTCCAGAAACACTCTCACAGATACACTCAGAAATAATGTTCTACCAGGTATCTGGGCATCCCTTAGCCCCCTCAAGTTTACACATACAATTAACCATCATAAATAGTAATATCCAGATCGTTTAAAGCCTGATATGTCTGCTCAGGACTTCCAAAAATCACACTTCAAGATGGGATTAGATGTGTAAGACATATATTGGTGAATACAATTGCAGAGGATGAAAAAGGTGGGAGCAGAAATAGGCGGGAAGAGCCCTGAGACGGTAACACAAGTCTCATCTTTATGATAGAAGAAAAGCAAGGAGAAGGACTGATTAGGAAGACCTTCAGATGGAAGTGGAGTTCTGAGACATTATCAGTCAAGTCAATGGGGTGTTTTTCATAGAAAAATCCCAGGTTGGACAGAAGTCTGCCTCTAGTATCCCTTTCATGCTCGGTCAGTGGCTAGGTGCAGTCTTGGAGAAATGGCTTCAATGAGAGTAGCATAGTAAATCCAGAGGTGCAGCAACAGGACACTACCAGTCAAATATGCTTCCTACAGTGGGTTTTTTCAGAAGACAATCTGAGTCGTGCTCTACTATGGCCACCACAGTCCATTTGTTTAGTCACACAGATATACTTTCCATTGCATGTTTGGAAAATATCTTCTAAGTTACATTCAGGGACTTCTATTCAGTCAGAAGAGGGAAGTCAGTGGAAATGAACTACATATCTCCCATCACATCACTGCAGTTAATTTCATGGTCACAAATGAAATTCTTTCTTTTTCTCTTCAACTATACATTCAACAACTGTCATCTCTACAGATCTCATTGGCTTATCTGATGGTGTAAGCCAAATATTTATTTTCTGAGGGTCTAAGCCTTTGATATTCATTTACTTTGTAGGCCAAGGCTGCCACAAGTGTTCATTCACTGATATAAATAAGCACTTGAGTACCAGAAAATACACAGTAGATTTACACACATATTCTTCCTAGTCCCCATTATGTAAAAATAGTCCTACTACTGCTTCCTATGAGGATCAATTACCTCTGCCAAATGGAATTCAAAGTGGCCAGCGGCAGCCACAGTTTGTATTTTAATGTGTTGTATGGCAAGAGTAGAACCATGAACTCTAACTCCAAAGGAAGTTACACAGAAAGAACAGTAAGTGATACTCGATCCTCTATACATGTTTTATTCTTATTAAGGGCACAGCACCATATACCAAGCTCTGAATCAATGCATATAGTGAATCCTAGAAGACAGCATCTCATTCACATAAAGTAACATCTCCACAGCATCACTTTATCTATCAGTTCAATGGAATTTTGTTTTTCTTTTCAAACTATAGAGTACAGTTAAGTGATATGACAAATAGGTAACATGGTTCATTCCAGAGGGGACACCTAGCCAGATGTTTATGTTGTGTGGGAATTAAAGTCTGTGGATCAGGAAGTCTGTAATCTCTCAATGGTTGTACTGGCTAAAGGTTGGCAAACAAGAAAGAAAACCCATACCCAGAATAGGAAACTCTCATGTGAGGATGAACGGTTGGCCTTTCCAAGACAGAGAGCTCTCGTTATCCATTTTATCTCAGTTGCTGGATTTTTCAGCCTAAAGTTGTTTGTATTTCTTTACCGTCATTTTAATGTCTGTAGAGTCTGTGTCAATAACTGCTTTTTTATTTCTGATATTTGTAATTTGTATGTGCTCTATATTCTTCTTGGCTAGGCAGGATACACATTTATTAATTTTATTACTCTTAACAATATAATTATGGTTATTGAATTTCTCTATTGCTTTTGTGTTTTCGATTTTATTGGTTATTGCTTTCATTATGCTTGCTTTCAGTAAAAGATGTCCTTTTTTGATAACTTTAGAGATACATGCTTTTTTGAACTGTCTTCCAATATAGGCAGTTTTTAAGAACTTTTTTTCTTATAGAAACATTGTATGCTATAAATTTAACTCTAAGTACTGCTTTAGCTACATGCCAAAAATATTAATGTTTTTATTTACATTTAACTCAAAATATTTTTTAATTCACCTTGTGACTTCCTCCTTGACTTCTGTGTTATTCGTGGATTTGTGCAATTTTCAAATATTTGATCATTTTTTACGTATCTTTTTGTTATTGACTTCCAGTTAAATTCAGTTATAGAGAAAGTATACACTTTATATAATTTTGATTCTTTTAAATTTGCTGAGGCCAGCTTCGTGGCTTATGATATTTTGTTGGACATTTCTTGTGCATTTGAAAAAGAGTGTTCTCTGCTGCTGAGTAGAACGTCCCAAAGATCTCATTTGGGACACGCTGCTTGATAGATAGTATTGTTGCTATCTTACATACCTTTACTAATCAGTGTCTACTAGTTGAATCAGTTGCTGAAATAAGGAATGTTGAAGTCTCCAATTGTCACTATGAACCTATTTCTCCTTTTAGCTTTGTCAAGTTTTACTTCATATATTTGGAAGCTATATTGTTTAGCACACACATTTAGGATTGCTAATGTCTTTGTGGTGACGTGACCTCTTTATCCTTATGTAATGTCTCACTTTATTTGTGGAAATACCCCTTTTTTGAGCCCAATATTATTTGATATTCATAGAGCCACTCCACCTTCCTTTAAATTAATATTAGCATGGTATATATTTTTTCAATTCTTTGACTTATAACTGTCTAGGTCTCTATATTCAAATTAAATTACTTAAAAATAGCACAGAAGTAGGCCTTTTAAAAAAATATCCAATCTAGCAATCTCTTATATTTTAAAATTTGTTATGAGGTAATTTGTTTTATTTTATAATTTTTAAAAATTTCAAATTTCAAGAGCATTAGGGGTACAAATATCTTTTGGTTACATGGATAAATTGTTTAGTGGTGAAGTCAGGGCTATTAGCATACCCCTCAGCTCGATAGTGTACATTGTACCCAGTAGGTAATTTTTCAGCTCTTCTCATCTTCTTACCCTCTCCTCTTCTGACTCTCCAATGTCCCATATACCACTCTCTATATCTTTGCATACTCATAGCTTAGCTCCCACTTATAAATGAGGACATGCAGTATTTGGTTTTCTGTTCCTGAATTATTTCACTTAGGATAATGTTTTCCAGTTCCATTCAAGTTAGCAATCTCTATTAATTGGCATGCATTACATTTAATGTAATTGTTGATTTGCTTGTATTAAAGTCTACCATCTTACTAGTTACTCTCTTGTTATTCCATCTATCCTTTCCTACGTGATATGGCTTGGCTCTGTGTTCCCACCCAAATCTCCTCTTGAATTGTACTGCCATAATTTCCATGTGTTGTGGGAGGGACCTGGTGGAAGATAATTGAATCTTAGGGGCAGTTTCTCCCATACTGTTCTCGTGGTAGTGAATAAGTCTCACAATATCTGATGGTTTTATAAAGGGAAACCCCTTTCACTTGGCTCTCATTCTCTCTCTTGACACCGCCATGTAAGAAGTGCCTTTTGCCTTCTGCCAAGATTGTGAGGCCTCCCTAGCCACATGGAACTGTAAATCCATTAAATCTCTTTCGTTTGTAAATTGCCCAGTCTAGGGTATGTCTTTATCAGCAATGTGAAAATGGAGTAATACACTACATATCTTCCTTTTCTTTCCTTTGTTCCAGATTATTTGAGAGCCTTGTACGATTTCATTTTATCTCCACTATTGCCTTATTATTTATATTTTCAATATTATTTATGTTATTTACTTACATTTTCACATTTATATTAATGATATGTTATTTTTACTTAATTATTTATATTACTTGTTTATTATTTATACCTCTTTTTAATTTTTATTGGTGGCTCTAGTGTTTACATTGTATATCTTTAATTAACTACAGCCAATCTTCAAATAATATTGTCTCTTCTTGTGTAGCTTAAGAATCTTATAACAGTATACTCTCAACTCTTCCCTTCATCTTTTGTCCAATTATTTTATATATGTTACTTTTACATATGATAGAAATTCAGAACATATGGCCATTATTTTTTGTGCTTTAGACAGTCAGCTATCTTTTAAAACAGAATAAGAAGCACTTGGCCGGGCGTGGTGGCTCAAGCCTGTAATCCCAGCACTTTGGGAGGCCGAGACGGGCAGATCACGAGGTCAGGAGATCGAGACCATCCTGGCTAACACGGTGAAACCCCTTCTCTACTAAAAAATACAAAAAAAAAAAAACTAGCCAGGCAAGGTGGTGGGCGCCTGTAGTCCCAGCTACTTGGGAGGCTGAGGCAGGAGAATGGCGTAAACCCGGGAGGCAAAACTTGCCGTGAGCTGAGATCCGGCCACTGCACCACTCCAGCCTGGGCGACAGAGCGAGACTCTGTCTCAAAAAAAAAAAAAAAAAAAAAAAGAAGCACTCTATTATATTTCCCTGCATTCAACTATTTACAGACTTCCTCATTACTTTGTATAGATTCAAGCTTCTCTTTGGTATTATACTCCTTTTGCCTAAGTAGCTTCCTTTAATATATTCTGTATTGCAAGTAATTAATTTTCTCAGTACTTAGACTAAAAAGGCTCTCATTTCTTTATTTTAAGAGATACTTTTCTCTGTATATATGTTGAAAGTTGTTTTGCTTTCAACACTTTAAAGCTGCCACTATTACTATTTGAACGTCTGACAAAATTTCGACTTTAATAATATTTTGTCCTGATGTATGCAATATCTCTTTTTTATCTTTACTTATTTCTAGCATTTTCTCTTTATCTTTGGTTTTCAACTGTTAGAGTAAGATGTGATGTGTCTAGTGTGTGTGTGTGTGTGTGTGTGTGTGTGTGTGTGTGTGTGTGTGTGTGTATGTTTATCCTGTTACCCTGCTTGGGGTTCTTTCAGCTCCTTTGATCTGTGTTTTGATGTCTCTCATTATTTTCTGAACATTTTCTTCATTACTTTTGAACGTCTCTGAGATTTCAATTTCACATACATTAAAGTGTTGGATATTGTCCTAGAAGACTCAGATATTGTTTTTTAAAAAACACTTTTTCTTTTCTCATTGTGACAAATGTAGGTAACTTTTATTAATCCAGCTTTAAGTTCACTGATTCTTGAGTCTAATAATGAGCCCATCAAAGGCAATCTTCATTTCTGTTACCATGTTTCTGTTTTTGTTTCCAGCGTTTTCACTTAACTCTTAAGGTTTCAATCCTTCCATTGAAATTCATCATCTGATCATGCACATTGTCCAGATTTATTTTAAAGCCATTAAAATAGTAGCGAATGGTTATTTTAAATTTTCTGATAGTTTTAATGTCTGGGTGGACTCTGAGTCTAGTTTTGTTGATTGATATATCTGTTAACAGTAGATTGTTTATTATTACTTTATTGTGAATCTCATAGGTTTTATTAAATGCCAGATATTTCATAAAGGATAGCAGAGACTGAGGCAAATAGGATGAATGGCTTCAAACTGGCAAACTTCTTCCTTTGGTAGGTCATGAATGTTGGAGGTTGAGTCAATCTCATCAGGAGTTAAGCTTGGTTTGAGTTTTGTTGTTGCTATTATCACCCTCAATGCACCGCTGGGCAGAAGTATTTACATTGAACTTTGTAAGTGAGAATCCATGTTTGTTGGGCCCATTTATAGCCTTAATCTCTTTTATGATGGCCACCAGTCCTCACCTGCACTCGTTGCACCAGTTCCCAAATGGCCATCAGTAAAATCAGGCTAATATCAAGTTGTTGAGTCATTGGTGTCTGGTTGGTCAATGCCTCTTTCATGGTGGATGGTCTCTGGTGGGCATTGATGAAGCAAAAACCTTCACACTTTTTGGTCCATCCTATGTGTCCATTGACATACTCTATTACAGGTTTCCTTTTCTTCAATCTTCTAGTCTTTTGACTTCCAAACCCTTAACTAGACAGCCAGGCCATTTGGCCACTGCCTCAAAATTTATTCATATTTAGCTAATAAGCTAAAACCACTTCTTCCACAAAACACAATGTTGATTGCCAGATACATTAATCCAAATTCTACACATTGGGAAGATAACCTCTCTCCTTTTCTTTTCTTTCTTTTTTTTTTTTTTTTTTTTTTTTTTTTTTTGAGACAAGGTCTTGCTCTGTAATCCAGGCTGGAGCACGGTGACACAATCTTGGTTCACTACAACCTCCACCTCCTGGGCTTAAGCAATCCTCCCACCTCAGACTCCTGAACAGCTGTGACTACAGGCACATGCTGCAACACTTGGCTAATTTTTAAGCTTTTTGTACGGATGATGTCTCACAATATTGCCCAGGCTGGTTGCGTGCTCCAGGGCTCAAGCTATCCTCCCATCTCGGCCTTGCAAAGTGCTGGAATTGCAGGCATGAGTTACCACGCCCAGCCCCCTTTCTCCTTATTTTAAGGCCACCTCTAAATGTGGTTGTAATGCAGCCACCATCACCTTTGGGCTTGCACTCAAAAACTAAGCTGATACATTTATAAAATGGCTTGGGGTTTTTTCCTTCTTTATCAGTTAAACATACAAAAACCCCATATGGCCATAAGTGTGCAATAAATGTGGAAACCTGAAACAACTATGACAGGTGGTGTGAGGGGCTGAGCTATCTGCTGATCTCTTCTCTTCCTGTTTTTATTTGAATCCTGGAATGACAGCTATAATCAAGACTCTTATTTGATTTATCTTGCAGTAGACTACAGTAATTTTCCTGGATCTATCTGGTTTCTTCAAGGCCCAGAATACCAAATTAAGCAGAGATGATAGGGACCACACTATTTTTCACCATATTTTTATCTCTCTAAGGGTACACTATTTTTTTTTTCTTTTTTGTTTTTAATGTATTATCTTGGCTTGAGGGTAAAGGGTGAAGTTTTGAGACATTCACCTGGTATTCCGCTCTCTGATACCTCTTAACAAACCAAGCATGCCCTGTGGGTGTTACTCTAACTTCCAGGAGTGCACACCAAAATTATACACTTGAGAACTGGAGAAGTAAACACTGACTGGCTCTGAAGACCCAGTGGGCACATTGTAATTCAGATATTAGTCAGTACTTTATTCATCACCTGCATTATAAGCTCTCACTCTAGCAGGGGGACTATGGTGACTCTTTGGGTCTCCAGACATTAGTGTCTACTTAGAATCTTTGATCAATAGTTCACAAAATGTCTGGGTATTTTTCTTTTATCAGTGTAAAGTAATTCACATAAGTGGTCATCAGCATCCTGCTCCGGCGTTCTTGCTTTTCTTTCTGGTTGTAGATGTTAAGCAGTACCCTTGTTGTCTGCCTTCTATTTTTCCCCTAGTTATATCAGGCTCAAGTAACGATCTCTGTATCTCCCTGCATGTCAAGTCCTTTTAAGTGCTACTCCAAACTAGCTGGTCATTGTGGTGTTTGTATCATTCTGGCTTCTGGCCTTTGTTACTTGGGGACCTCATCATCCTCCTGAATATATATATTTCTAAAAGAAGCTTACGTCGCTGACCACCTCTATAACAATCAACCACGGCCTACGGAAAAGGGCCAACACTTAACTAGGTGATGCTGGTGGCCTCTCACAAACACATTTCTATTTCTATGTGTCATCTGGGCCATCCTGTGAAACATAATACTTAGGAAGGCCTTCTGGTATCATATATTAATCTATTCTAGCTCACTTCCCTAAGCCTTTTTAATTCCTTAATCTCTCATCTGCCGGAGAAACTCAGAAATTTCCACTTCGTTCTGCATGTACCATTTTTTTTTCCTGGTCTCTAATGAGTCATTCTAACAGCAACTTTGCTCCATCCACTGAAGTCCTTGCAGGAGTATTAAATTCCATATTCTGAAAAAAATGCCTCCAAGATAATGAGTTCTTACTTATCTGTATCCCTTGATCAAGCACTTTCAAAATTCAGTCCCAAGAGTAATTTATTGGCTCCTGGTCAGTACATGCTGGTGTTACGGAATGAATGTTTGTATTACCCACTAAATTCACAAGGTGATATTCCAACAACTCAGTGTGATGATATTAAAAGGTAGGGCTTTGGGAGATAATTATGTCATGAGGGTAAAACCCTCCTGAATAGGACTAGTGTGGTCAGAAGAAGAAACACAAGAGCTTGCCTCTCATTCTCTGCCTTCTCCAATATGAGGACACAGCAAGAAGACAGCCATATGCAAACAAGGAAGAAGACCCTTACCAGACACCAGATCTGATGGTGCTTTGATCTTCAACTTCCCAGCCTCCAGAACTATGAGAAATAAATATCTGTTGTTTAAACCACCCAGACAATGGCAATTTGTTATAGCAGCCTGAACTGACTAAGACAGCTAGCTACCTCTTGCAGCTCCTTTAGGGTGTAAACCCTTTTCTCCATTATCAGGCTTAAAACTCCCCTACCCAGGTTTTGTGGGAACTTAATCCTAGTGGTTGGTCTGACAATCAAGAAGGCAGGTGGTCACTCCACCTGAGGGGTTTACCTGTTACCTTTTCTGAAAGAGGACTCTTCAGTGTCTTCCCACATGGAAGGCGGATGCCAGTTCATATTAGGGAGTGCTGAGCAACTTCTATACGCTCTAAAATTCCAGGATGTCCCCAGAGGCAAAAATCTTAGGGCCATACACCCAGTTAACCCCATCTCATATTTCAGCTTCTTAAGTTGTTCTCCCCAGGACACTGAAGTTAGCATAACAGACTAGCTATGGACAAACATTAAAATGTCTTTGGAGATCTCAACCTTTAAATGCTGAGTATCTTCAGCTGTGTTTACTCTTCCATTGTAGGAAAGGGCTTCTTTGTAAGCTATCAGAAATGGTCGCTAACTCACACACTTAGCCCTTAACTATTTCGTAACCACTATCAATTTTTTTCAAAATCCTTCTATAGGGTGGCAATACAACTTAATTATAACCAGCCAACTGTACTGTTCTTATCGACATTTTCCCCTACCCACCAAATCTTTTATATGCCTGAATATTCACTCCAGCAAGTACATTCTTCTCTACCAAAACTATTTCAGTTAATCACTGGTAAAATCTTCAGCAACTGTGCTGTAACGGTGTGCCAGGGATTATTATTACTTCTCATTTTACTTAGAAAGGTGTCATTCTTTCCAGTCAGGCAGTGAGTGAGCCAGTCTTGAAACCCATCTTACCATCTTTTTTTTTTTTTTTTTTTCTCAGATCTCTTCTGCCATCCTCTATGTCTATTTGGAACTTCCAAGAAGCATATGTTGAGATGGGATAAGACATGCAAGAGATATATTGATAAAAGGGGAAGGAACAAGAGTAGGTAGGGAAGGACTTTTGATTATGATACAGTTTTCTGACTGCAACATACTACTGAGAAACTCTCAGGCTGACCAGTGAGGGGGCCCCACACAAAAGTAGCTCGTGAGAGGAGTCCTGCATCAAGCAGAGACGGACTGGCTTTGGTACCCTTGTCGTGATCAACACTTAACTGGGAGCTGCCTCCAGGCGAAGTGTGGCCTTGAAGTAAGTGCCACAGTGAATCACAAGATGCAGCAGTTGGAAGCTGCCAGTCTACTGTGTTCCCTGCAGCACGTTCTCTTTAAGGGCCATCTGAGCTGTGCACCTCCAAGGCTGTCACACCTGGAAAATGCGTAATACTGTTTCCCAGGAAGCTTCCAGATACTGCACAAATGAATCTATTTTAAGTTTATTCTCCAAGTGGAAAAGCCGTCTCTTTCAAAATTATACTTTAAATTTGTAATCGTGAGGAGAGAAATCACTTACTACATAAACCCCAACCCAAAACATTCAGGTTAGAAAGTAGAAAATTGCTGTAACAGTCCTTGGAATAATAGGTGAAGGCCAGGAACACTATCTTCACTAATAAAGGGAATGACGTAAGCAATGGCTATCCCAGTGCAGATCAGTCCAGACCACAATGAGCAAGAATAGTTTGGGAAGCCAAAAGTAAAATCAAAATCATGCCAGAATTATTCTCCTGGCAATAAGATTTTAAGATTATCACATTAACTTTTTATACAGCGATGAGACAGTGCCCTAGAATAAGTCCAGCCTGGGTGCTTGTAGGATGTTTGAAGCCAGTGAGTGACCATAGGTGGCTTGGGTAAAAAACAAAGCAACACAGACAGAAAGCAGTTGCTGACATTTACTTATTTTTTTATAGTGGCCACTTTTTTGCAACTTTCTGCACACTAACAACATGGCCTCATCAATGAGATATACTCACCCACAAATCCCCACAGACATGCTGGACAGGGAAGGCAACCTATGATAGGGCTTCTGTCTAAACACAGGTCCTTAATTCATTTACTCAGCAGGTATTTACTAAATATCAATTATTTGTTATACCTTGTGGCAGTCACTGGGAATGCACATTCCTGACCTCAAGGAGATAAATAGAATTTGCAGTTGGTAGCCTGACTCTGTGGTATATGCATGTGTGATTAGCTCTCAGAATTTCTCTGTCACATTGATACAAGTAAAATTTGCTTTTTTTTGTTTTTCAAGAACACGAAATGAAGTAATGAGTTTGAAAATATTTGGAAACTATGGAATTCCATACATATTTGAGGAGTAAATATTATTTATATAACAACACTTTTCAGAAAATGTGATGCTCCTTTTACCAGAGGTCTGGAACATAGATAGTCTAACTCTTTGCGTGGCCTTTACGGAACTAAACATTCTCTCATTAGTGAAAATACTTTTAACACATTGACTATTGCTGAATTATTAATTCTATAAATATTTTGGACTGATGTTTTATTTCTAAACCCTTTTGGGTATATGAAATATAATGTACACAGTCTTGACTAATTCAGACAAAAGAACAATTTGACAACCTGAAGGTTTTCCTTCTTGAATTGGTGGCTTTGGAAAAAGAGAATGTTAATAAAACTTCATTAAAAACACATCATCAATAATTGGGTGCATTTTCTGGCTGTGAAATGTTAACAAAGTAGTGTTTCTGAATACACACACACACATACACACACACACACACACACACACACACACACACACACACTGTCATGAGAGCAGTGTAGGATAGCCAGGGGATGGGAAATGAGAACAAAGTCACAGTGTACTCTCTAGAGGGAATTGCAAGGAAGGGTCTAAACATATTGGAGGATTAGTTCAGTCCAAGATTTGATAGTTTTATAGGAGAAAATTCTGTAATATGAATATTTAGGCATGTTGTGATATTTACTGACTCCATATTTTCTTCTGAAAAATATTTGAGAAGGAAATAACATTTATGAGGATATGAAATAAGTATAATATGGTAATACAGAAGCAGGGATTTCTACTGGTAAGGAGTACCTTTATTCATCAGCACATATACACTTTGGCAAGATAGATGTGAAACATTTCTTTAGATTATGGGATTCTTTAGCTCTCATTCTTCCTGCTAGAGGTTCCATTTCTAATTTATAGTCACTTATCTTAGCCACAGCATGAGGTCTTACAGCTGAGCAAGTAGCTTTGGCAAAAAGTCTAATGTACTAATGTTCAGGGGGGACAATGGGAATTTAGTTGGCTGGAGGCCTGGGTATCTCAAGGGCATCTAATATGAAATCAGTTAGTTTTCAGTACTTACATAAATGTTAGTAACTTCCTGCCTCTGTTTCTCAATGGGATAGGAGAATTTTGGCGGCCGGTGGACTTGTCATAGCAACAAAGAACAATTTCACTCATTTTGCCTAGGAATAGCTTCTCATGTGTATTTGTACTGAGTGATAGAAGATCATTGAAGTGAATATTGGTTTGAGAGTTTTGGGGATTATGAAAAGAGAGCACAGCTGTGATTCTTCAGTGGCTAACTTAGTGAAGGCAGACATTTCAGAGGAGTGGAGAAACCAGCTGGAATGGAAGCATCAGCAGGAAGAGCAAGAAAGACCCTGAGAACCGAAACACACAGGCTCCCCTCTAGCTCTCTGCTGTTGAATAGGCTTTCACTGGAGGCCATCCAGAAAAGATTTTCACCTTTTATACATCCCCTTATGGCACAGCGACAAACTAATGGCAGTAGGGAAGTGATTGGGGAAGCTGTGGAAACCACAGACATGGAGTTTGAACAGAAGCAATATTCTGACTCTCCTTAGGAAGCTTTGGTCAATACATCCCACCTCTCTTAGCATAATACATAGCCATGGATAATAAAATTCCTCCAACTGTGGAAAAAAGAGTACAACAGAGCAGAGAGAGAAGGGAGGAGAGAGAGACCAATGGGAAATCTTTTTTAAGGTGATAGTAATAGGTAGAAGATATTTCACAGAATATTTTGGAAGAGAGAGACATATCTTACAGTCTATGTAATTAATGACAAAACATCTGGATTAAGGAAGCACAGATATGAAATCTTTGAGTAACTGAGATAATTATCAGTCATAAATACAACAGCCATGATACCTAAATGCAATCATTTCAGTGTAGATGGAGGACATGCACGAGAGGGGAGCTAATTCAAAATTTTTTCCTGACATAAAAACTCTGCCTTAGTTATGCATTCAATTACTATATGAAGTTCTAGTTTCACGATGTGGGTTCAGAAACTCACATTTTAAAAATTTTTTATTTTTAATATTTGTGGGTACATAGTAGTTGTATATGTTTATGGGGTACATAAGAAATTTTGGTACTGGCATAAAGTGCATAGCAATTGCTTCATGGAAAATTGGTTATCTATCCCCTCAAGCATTTATCCTCTGTGTTACAACAATCCAATTATACTCTTTTAGTTATTTTTAAATGTATGATTATTATTGACTATAATCCCCCTATTGTGTAATGAAATACTAAGTCTCATTCATTCTTTCTAACTATATTTTTTGTACACACTAACCCCGCTACCTCCCCCAACCCCCCAAAACCCTTCCCAGACTCTGATAACCATCCTTCTATTCTCTGTCTCCATGAGTGCAATTGTTTTGATTTTTAGATCCACAAATAAGTGAGAATATGTGATGTTTGCTTCTGTGCCTGGCTTATTTCACTTAGCAAAATGACCTCCAGTTCTATCCATGTTGTTGTAAATGACAGGATCTCGGTCTTTTTTGTGGCTGAATAGTACTCCATTGGGTATATGTATCACATTTTATTGATCCATTCATCTGTTGAGGGAAGCACTTAGGTTGCTTCCAAATCTTAGTTATTATGAATAGTGCTGCAATAAACATGGGAGTATAGATCTCTCTTTGATGTACTGATTTCTTTCTTTTGAGTATATACCCAGCAGTGGGATGGCTGGATCCTATGGTAGCTCTATTCTTTGTATTTTGAGGAACTTCCAAACTTTTCTCAATAGTGGTTGTACTAATTTACATTCCCACTCACAGTGTAAGACAGTTTCCTTTTCTCCACATCCTCGCCAGCATCTGTTATTGCCTGTCTTTTAGATATAAGCCATTTTAATTCGGGCGACATGATATCTCATTGCAGTTTTATTTTCATTTCTCTGATTATCAGTGATGTTGATTACCTTTTCATATTCCTGTTTGTCATCTGTATGCCTTCTTGTGAGAAATGTCTTTTCAAATCTTTTGCCCACTTTTTGATGGGATTATTAGATTTTTTTCTACACAGTTTTTTTTAGCTTCTTGTATATTCTTGTTATTAATTCCTTGTCAGATGGGTATTTTGCAACTATTTTCTCCCATTATGGGGGTTTTCTCTTCTCTCTGTTGATTGTTTCCTTTGCTGTTCAGAAGCTTTTTAACTTGATGTTATTCCGTTTGTCCGTTTTTGCTTTCATTTCCTGTGTTTGTGGTGTGTTACTCAAAAAATATTTGCCCAGATGTCCTGGACAATTTCCCCAATGTTTTCTTTCAGTGGTTTTATAATTTGAGGTCTTCAAGTCTTTAATCCATTTTGACTTGATTTTGTGTATGATGAGAGATAAGGGTCTAGTTTTATTCTTCTGCATATGGATATCGAGTTTCACCAGCACCATATACTGAGGACACTGCTTTTTCCCAATGTATGTTCTTGGCACCTTTGTTGTAAATGAATTCACTGTAGGTGCATAGATTTCTTACTGGGTTCTCAATTCTGTTCTGTTTGTCTATTTGACTATTTTTATGCCAGTACCATGTTGTTTTGCTAAATATTGCTCTGTAGTATAATTTGAAATCGGGTAACGTAATTCTTCCAGTTTTGTTCATTTTGCTTGGGATAGCTTTGGGTACTCTAGGTCTTTTGTGGTTTCATATAAATTTTAGAATTGTTTTTTTCTATTTCTGTGAAGAATGTAGTTGGTATTTTAATAGGGATTGCATTGAATCTGTAGACTGCCTTTGATCGTATGGACAATTTAAAAATACTGATTTTTAAAATCTATGAACATGGAATATTTTTCCATTTTTGTGGTGTCCTTTTCCATTTCTTTCATCAGTGTCTTATAGTTTTAACTGTAGAGATCTATCACTTCTTTGGATAAGTTAATTTCTAGGTATTTAATTTTATTTGTGGCTATGGTAAATAAGATTGCTGTTTTTAATTTCTTCCTGAGATTTGTTTCACCATTTCTCATATAGGAAGGCTACTGATTTGGGTATGTTGATTTTATATCCCTCTATTTCACTGAATTTTTAAATCAGTTCTAATAGCATTTTGGTGAAGTCTTTAGCTTTTTCCAAATATAAGATCATATCATCTGCAAAACAAAATCATTTGACTTCTTCCTTTCCAATTTGGATACCCTTTATTTTTTTCTCTTGTCTAATTGCTCTAGCTAAGACTTTCAGTGCCATATTGAATAACAGGGGTGAAAGTAGGCATCCTTGTTGTGTTACAGATCTTAGAGGAAAGGCTTTCAGTTTTCCCCCATTTGTTACGATACTACTTGTGTATCTGTAACCAAAGGCTCTTATTATGTTGAGGAATACCACTTCAATACCCAGTTTTTTGAGGGTTTTTATTATGAAAGTAAGCTGAACTTTATCAAATGTTTTTTCAGCATCAGTTGAAATTATCATATGGTTTTGTCCTTCATTCTGTTGATATAAAGTGTCATATTGATTGATTTGCATATGTTGAACCAACCTTGCATCCCAGGGGTAAATCCCACTTAGTATCATGGTGTATGATCTTTTTAATGTATTATGTATTATTAAATTCAGTTTTCTACTGTGCTATTGAGGATTTCTGCCTCAATACTCATCAGAGATATTGGCCTGTAGTTTTACTTTCATTTGTATTTTTTTTAATCAGGGTAATACTGGCCTTGTAGAATGATTTTAGAACTATTCCCTCCTCCACTATTTTGTTTTGTTTTGTTTTGTTTTTGAGACGGAGTTTCACTCTTGTTGCCCAGGCTGAAGTGCAACCTCTGTCTCCTGGGTTCAAGTGATTCTCCTGCCTCAGCCTCCCGAGTAGCTGGGATTACAGGCATGCGACACCACACCTGGCTAATTTTGTATTTTAGAAAAGATGGGGTTTCTCCACGTTGGTCAGGCTGTTCTTGAACTCCTGACCTCAGGTAATCTGCCTGCCTCAGCCTCCTAAAGTGCTGGGATTACAGTTGTGACCCACTGCGCCCAGCCACATCCACTATTTTCTACAACATTTTGAGTAGCATTGGTAATCGTTCCTTAAGTGCTTGGTAGAATTGTGCAGTGATGTCTCTGGGTCCCATGGTTTTCTTTGCTGGGAGATATTTAAATTATGGCTTTGAACTCGTTAGTTGTTATTGGTCTCTTCAGGTTTTTTATTTCTTCCTGTTTCAATTTTGGTAGATTTTGTCTATGAATTTACGATTTTTCATTTTATTGTCTATGAATTTATGATTTTTAATTGTATTGGCATATAGTTGCTCACAGTAGCCACTAGTGATCTTTGAATTGCTGTGGTATCAGTCATAATGTATCATTTTTCATCTCTGATTTTATTTATTTGGGTTCTCTCACTTTTTTTCTAAGTCTGGCTAAAGTTGTGTCAATTTTGTTTACAATTTCAAAATATCAGCTTTAAGTTTCCTTGATCTTTTATATTTTCTTCATTTCAAATTAATTTATTTATGCTCTGATATTTAATATTTATTTTCTTCTCCTGATTTGGAGTTTTATTTGTTCTTTTATTCCTACTTCTTTAAGACACATTGTTATTTTATTTATTTGTAGTTGTATTTTCATGCTGCTGATAAAGACATGCCCGAGACTGGGAAGAAAAACAGGTTTAATTGGACTGAGAGTTCCACGTGGCTGGGGAGGCCTCAGAATCATGGTAGGAAGCAAAAGGCACTTCTTACATGGTAGTGGGATGAGAAAAATGTGGACAAAGCAAAAGTGGAAACCCCTGATAAATCCATCAGATCTCACGAGTCTTATTCACTATCATGGGACTAGCACGGGAAAGACTGGCCCCCATGATTCAATTACCTCCCCCAGGGTCCCTCCCACAACACCTGGGAATTCTAGGAGATACAATTCAAGTTGAGATTTGGGTGGGGACACAGCTAAACCATGTCATTCCATCCCTGGCCTCTCCAAATCTAATGTCCTCACATTTCAAAACCACTCATGCTTTCCCAAGAGTCCCCCAGTCTTAACTCATTTCAGCATTAACCCAAAAATCCATAGTCCAAAGTCTCATCTGAGACAAGCACGTCCCTTCCACCTATGAACCTGTAAAATCAAAAAGCAAGCTAGCTTCTTCCTAGATACAATAAGGGTACAGGTATTTGGTAAATACAAGCATTCCAAATGGGAGAAACTGGCCAAAACAAAAGGGTTACAGTGCCGAGGCAAATCCAAAATTCAGTGGGGCAGTCAAATTTTGAAGCTCAAAAATGATCTCCTTTGACTACTGGTCTCACACTCATGTCATGCTGATGCAAAAGGTGGGTTCACATGGTCTTGGGCAGCTCCACACCTCTGGCTTTGCAGGGTCCAGCCTCCCTCCTGGCTACTTTTATGGGCTGCCATTGAGTGTCTGTGGCTTTTCCAGGCACATGGTGCAAGCTGCCAGTGGATCTACCATTCTGAGTTCTGGAGGACAGTGGCCCTCTTCTCACAGCTCTACTAGGCAGTGCCCCAGTAGGGACTCTGTGGGGGCTCCGACCTCACATACATTTTCCTTCTGCACTAGCCTAGCAGAGGTTCTCCATGAGCCACTCTGCCCTTGCAGCAAACTTTTGTCTGGGCATCCAGGCATTTCCATACATCTTCTGAAATCAAGGCAGAGGTTTCCAAACCTCAATTATTGACTTCTGTGCACCTGAAGGCTCAACACTACTTGGAATCTGCCAAGGCTTGGGACTTCCACCTTCTGAAGCCACAGCTCGAGCTCTACCTTGGTCCCTTTCAGCCACAGCTGTAGTGGCTGGAACCCAGGGTACCAAATCCCTAGCCTGCACACAGCGGCCCATGAAACCACTTTTTCTTCCTGGGCCTCTGGACCTGTGATGGGAGGAGCTGCTGTGAAAGTCTCTGGCATGGCCTGGAGACATTTTTCCCATGGTCTTGAGGATTAACATTAGGCTCTTTGCTACTCATGTGAATTTCTGCAGTCAGCTTGAATTTCTCCTCAAACGATGGGTTTTTCTTTTCTCTTTTCTTTTCTTTTTCTTTTTTTTCTTAGATGGAGTCTCGCTGTGTCACCAGGCTGCAGTGCAGTGGCACGATCTTGACTCACTTCAGTCTCCGCCTCCCGGGTTCAAGCAATTCTCCTGCCTCAGCCTCCCGAGTAGCTGGGACTACGGGCACACGCCACCACACCTGACTAATTTTTTTTGTATTTTTAGTAGAGATGGGGTTTCACCATGTTGGCCAGCATGGTCTTGATCTTCTGACCTCACGATCTGCCCACCCCGGCATCCCAAAGTGCTGGGATTAGAGGCGTGAGCCACCGCACCCGGTCAGGGTTTTATTTTCTACTGCATTATCAGGCTGCAAATTTTCTGAACCTTTATGCTCTCTGTTTCCCTTTTAAAATGGAATCCTTTTAACAGCACCCTAGTCAGATTTTGAATGCTTTGCTGCTTAGAAATTTATTGCGCCAGATACCCTAAACTATCTCTCTCAAGTTCAAAGTTCCACAAATCTCCAGGGCAGGGGCAAAATGCCCCCAGTCTGTTTGCTAAAACATAAGAAGAGTCATCTTTGCTCCAGTGCCCAACAAGTTCCTCATCTCCGAGACCACCTCAGTCTGGAACTTTATTGTTCATCACTATCAGCATTTTTGTCATAGCCATTCAACAAGTCTCTAGGAGGTTTCAAACTTTCCCACATTTTCCTGTCTTCTTCTGAGTGCTCCAAAATGTTCCAGCCTCTGCCTGTTACCCAGTTCCAAAGTTGGTTTCACATTTTCAGGTATCTTTTCAGCAACATCCCACTCTACTGGTACCAGTTTATTCTATTAGTTCATTTTCATGTTGTTGATAAAGACATACCCGAGACTGGGAAGGAAAAGAAGTTTAATTGGACTTACAGTTCCACATGGCTGGGGAGGCCTCAGAATCATGGTGGGAGGTAAAAGCCTCTTACATGGTGGCCTCAAGAGAAAAATGAGAAAGAAGCAAAAGCAGAAACCCCATATAAACTCATTAGATCTTGTGAGACTTATTCACTATCACGAGAATAGCATGGGAAAGATTGGCCCCCATAATTCAATTACCTCTCCTTGGGTCCCTCCTACAACACATGGGTTTTCTGGGAGATACAATTCAAATTGAGATTTGGGTGGGGACATAGCCAAACAGTATCACAATTTTTCTTCTTTTTTTAATGTAGGAACTTACAGCTATAAATTCCACTCAGTGTTGCTTTTACTGTATCCCACAGGTTTTGGTCTGTTGTGTTTTCATTATTATTTGTTTCAAGAAATTTTTCAATTTTCTTCTTAATTTCTTTATTGACCCACTGGTCATTCAGGAGCATATTGTTTAATTTCCGTGTGTATAGTTTCCAAAATTCCACTCATTATTTATTTCTTGTTTTATTCCATTGTGGTCAGAGAAGATGCCTGATATTAATTTGATGTTTGAATGTTTTAAGACTTGTTTTGTCACCTACCATATGGAATATGTTTGATAATCATTCATGTGCTAAAGAACATAATGTTTATTCTGCAGCCGTTGGATTTTTTTTTTTTTTTTTGTAAATATCCATTAGATTCATTTATTCTATAATGCAGATCAAGTCCAAAATTTCTTTTTTGATTTTCTTGCTGGGACATCTGTACAATCCTAAAAGTGGGATGTTGAACTCTCCAGATATAACTGTTTTGGGGTTTCTCTCTTTCTTATTCTCTGATAATACTTGCTTTAAAGATCTGTGTTCTCCAGTGTTGGGTGCATACTTATTTACAATTCTTATATCCTTTTTGCTAAATTGACCCCTTTATCATTATATAATGATCTTTGCATCTTCTTATAGTTTTTTCTTGAAATCTATTTTGTATGATACAAGTATAATTACTCCTGCTCTTTTTTGGTTTCCATTGCCATAGCATATCTTTTTCCTTTTTTTCATTTTCAATATATGTGTACCTTTATAGGTGAAATGTGTTTCTGATAGGCAGCAGATCATTGGGTCTTGGTTTTTCATTCATTCAGTCACTCTATGTCTTTAGATTAGAGAGTTTGGTTCATTTGAATTTAATGTTATTATTGATAAGTAGCAACTTACTCCTGCCATTTTTTAATTTGAGTTTTGGTAGTTTGGCAGTCTTTTTTCTTCTTTCTTTTCTTGCTGTCTTCATTTTAGTGAAGGCGTTTTTCTCTGATGGTCTGCTTTACTTGCTTTTTTGTGTGGATATCTTCTTGTGTGTGTGTGTGTGTGTGTGTGTGTGTGTGTGTGTATGTGTATTTGGGGTTACTATAAGGCTTGCAAATACCATGTTCTAAAACAATGTTTTAAATTGATGACAATTTAATACTTACTGCATGCAAAAACTAACAAGCAAACACACAAAAAGCCTAATGGCTCTTCTGTCAGTTTGTGGTAAATACTGCCTGACCTTGGACTCATTCTTCAGGACAGTGTGCTCTACTCTGACTGAGGGCAGGATTAGAAATGCTATCTATGTGGCTAGGCCTGGACTGAGGTTCCCCCAATGCCTAATTTTGCTGTACCCTACTGTGGTTGAGATGGTACCTAAAGTTTAAGGCAAAGTCCTCTTTATTTTCCCCTGTGTTTTCTCAGGCAGAAGGAGCCTTTCACTCTAGCCACCACAGCTGGGAATGTGCTGCATCACCCCAAAGCCAGCATGTCTCAGAGCCCAAGACCCACAGCACTCCCTCGGTATTGCTCCTGGTTATTTAAGGCCAAAGTGCTGTTTATTCAGGATTTGATTAATTCTGCCAGAATTGGGCTCTTGCTTTCAAGGCAGTGTGTTCCCATTTAGCCCAGGAGAAATGTTGTCTTGGGGATAGGACCTGGAAAGGGTACCTCACATCTCTGCCTGGTACACTATCCTACTGTGGCTAAGCTGGTATCTAAGATGCCAGACAAAATCCTCTTTACTCTGCTCTCCTCTACTAAAGCAGAAGGCAACAATCACTTTTGTAACTGTGAGCTTCACTGCCTGGCGTTGGAGGAGGGAGGGCAAAAGCACTCCCTTAGCTATGCTAGCTGGTATCTCCCTAGGTCATGTGCCACCTTAGTACACTGGCTCTAAGCCCAGCCTAGTACTAGGAATTGCCTAGGAATTGCAGTTCTTGTGTGCTAGACTGCCTTCCAAGTTTACCTAGGACCCCAGAGCACTTCAGTATGCAGTGGCAAGGTTTGTCTAGAAACTCAAGTTCTGACCACTAGGATGGGCAATTTCTTTCTGGCTAGGGCTGGTGTAAACTCCCCCTCAATGTCCAGGCATTGGCTAAGCCCAGCACAACTTTACTCACCAGTGTGACAGGGCAGCACTGAGTTCAATGTAAACTCCCTCCGTCACTGTGCTGTCCCTCCCCAAAGTGCACAGCTGCTGCCAGGGGAGAATACAGAAAGGCTGGTATTGGCGATTCAAGATTGTCTGTCCTGCTATCTTCAGTGCCTCTTTCTGTGATATGAATGTAAATCCAGGTACTGTGATTACTCACCTGATTTTGGTTCTTGTGATGGTGTATTTCTGTGTGCAGATAGTTGTTAAAATTTGGTGCTCCAGTGGTGGGGGGGATGAATGCTGTCGACTTCTATTCTGCCATCTTGCTCAGTGTTCACAACATTTCTTTTACTAGGTTTTGGACCAAATATATTAAAATTTTTGAAACCTAAAATTAGTATGATAGTTTAATTTTTCTAAGAAACCAGTATTAGTTCAAATTACAATTAAAAACTCCTACGATTGATTGCATCTTGCAATTTATATGGCATAAAGTGTTAGGCTGACAGTATGTCATCTACCCACAGCTCTGTGTTGCAAGTTTTTTTTCCTGACAGGCACAACCTAGGATATTGGAATTTCCTTCCCTTATATATTCCCCATTTGTAGAGAGGAAGAATTAACTCCATGTGAGACAGGCTGAAAACGCTGGGACCCAATAACCTCTGTTCAAGCTTGTTCATAAGGAAACATTCCAAAATAGTAGGGACAAGTTGAAAATACAAGGACCTACTGTCACAGTTAAGCTTACCCACTCATAGAACTGCAGAATTACGTCCCAAGGGAAGTATTTCACTGTAATTGTATCCATCTCAGGTACAGTGGCACAGAAGTTTTGTTCAGGTGGAGAGTCAGGGCCACAAGAACATATAAGTCTATCACTCTGGCTAAATAGACTGACTATATTTGAAACAGACTGTGGAGGTTTTGTAGGTGAGAGAATTGCAGGAAAGCAGTGGAGATCTTGGTAGTGAGCAACAAACAACAAATAAAAGTGTAGTTCAGCTAGAATTTTAACAGAGAGAACAAGAGAAAAATAATCTAAGAAAAGCCCTCCTGGAGTCAGAGCAAGACTCAAACACCAAAAATATCCTCCCCTAAAAAGTAGACCAACTTCAGTTTCATCAGGCCACGAAACAATTTTTGCCTCGGAGATTTGTGAAGAACAATATAGCAATCAGTTAGCAATTAGTGGAGGCTAACAGCTGGACATGATACTAATAAAAGCAAACGAGCTTGATGGAGATATCAGATAAAGAGAAAGAGAAAGCCTGGCTAAAACCAGTCACTGTTTATTGTTAAGGTGACTGTATACATGTTGATATGGTTTTGCTCCGTGTTCCCATGTATATCTCACCTTGCATTGTAATAATCCCCATATGTCAAGGGTGGGACCAGGTGGAGATAACTGAATTGTGGGGGCAGTTTCTCCTATGCTGTTCTCATGAAAGTGACTTCTCATGAAAGTGAGTTCTCACGAGATCTGATGGTTTTATAAGGGGCTTTCCCCTTTGCTCGGCACTCATTCCCTTTCCTGTCACCCTGAGAAGGGATGCCGTCTGTCATGATTGTAACTTTCCTAAGGCCTTTTCAGGTATGCAGAACTGTGAGTCAATTAAACCGCTTTTCTTTATAAAGTACCCAGTCTTGGGTATTTCTTCATATCAGCATGAGAACAAACTAATGCACATGTCTATGGCTGCTCTTCATGATGAGCAAAGTCAGAGGTTGTATACTTTGGGTGAAATAAATTTTACACAATTAATTCAGCCAAGGCGCCAAAACAAAAACAAAAATAAACAAGCGAACAACAAAAGTAAGCGTTGAGAAATGAGGCGACCCACCATCTAAAGAGGCTAAAATATGTTATGTTAAATTTCCACTGATTAAATAAAAGATTGTAAAATATCTAAAAGTGTGAAGTATGCAAACACAAAACAACAACAAAAAACCCAGGAACTGACAATTTGAAGCTTTTGAGGATATACAAATGTTGGACTTCAAAGCAGCTATTTAAAATATGTTCAAATAATTAAAGGAAACCATCTTTAAAGACTTAAATGTAAATACAGATATAAAAATGATAACTTAAAGAACCAAATGGAAGTTCTGATGTCTGAAATATCTCAAATCAATATTCTGATTGAAATAAAACATCCAGTACAAAGCAACAATACTAGATTTGATGTGGCAGAAAAAACAATTAACAAATTTGAATATGTATTAGAAGAAATTCTGTAATCTGATAAACAGAAAAAATAATGAAGTATGTTTTCAGAAACATTTGAGGCACAATTAAGAACACCAAGAATTGGGAGGCCGAGGCGGGCGGATCACAAGGCCAGGAGATCGAGACCATCCTGGCTAACACGGTGAAACCCTGTCTCTATTGAAAATACAAAAAATTAGCCGGGCACAGTGGTGGGCGCCTGTAGTCCCAGCTACTCAGGAGGCTGAGGCAGGAGAATGGCGTGAACCCGGGAGGCAGAGCCAGCAGTGAGCCGAGATTGCGCCACTGTCCTCCAGCCTGGGCAACAGAGCGAGACTCCGTCTCAAGAAAAAAAAAAAAAAAAGAACACCAAGAAATATGTAATTGGAATAGAAGAAATGGAGAGAGAGAAAAGACCAGGGAAAATATATACTGAGAAACAACTGAAAACTTCCTAAATACGTTGAAAAATGTTCGCTTAAAAATTAACAGACTCCAAATATGACAAAATGACAAACACAAAGAGATCTATAAGCAGAAACATCATAGTAAAACTGATGAAAGCCAAGGGGAATACTTGATCTATATCTCCTATCTAACTACAATTTTGCATCCCGTGACAGATATCACTCCATTTACACCCCCAACCCAACAACCCAAGCCTTTGGTAATCACCATTCTACTGTCCACTTCTATGAGTTCAACTATTTTACATTCCACATGTAAGTGAGATAATGCAATATAGCTCCTTATGTGCTTGGCTTATTTCACTTAACATACTATCTTCCAAGTTAATTCATATTGACACAAATGACAAAATTTTTTTTTAAGTTTGAATACTATGATGATGTGTGTATATACCAGACTTTTATATAGGTTAATTAACTCAACTGAGACATCACACAATGTAAACATATTTCAACATGTGGTACATAAAAAATTTATACAGAATCTATTTGTCAGTTAAAAATAATAAATTTTGTAAAGGACAGAAATGAGACAAAATCTTGAAAGCAACGAGAGAAAAACAAAATAATTCATCATGTACATGGGAACGCAAATAAGTTTAATATATAACTTTTCCTCAGAAACAAAGTGCCAGAAAGTCAAGTATTGGCAGATTAAAAGTGCTTAAAGTGGGAAAAAAAGGTCAATTATAAATCTTATATTCAGGAAAACTAACTCTCCACAAATGAATGCAGATGTGCAGGAACCAAGACAATGACAAAGGAAACATGAAAAAAATGAGGTAATATGGCATCCTCACAGGAACACAATAATTCCCTAGCAATAGAATGCTGGACCAAATGCTCTAAAATGCTCTAACCAAAAAGAAACCCTTGAAATGCCAGATAAATACTTCAAAATATTGATTTTTCATAAAGCTCAGTGATATGCAAAAGAAATCCAAAAACCAATACAAAGAACTCAGAAAAACAACTCAGGATGTGAATAAAAAAATCTACTAAAGAGACAGATATCTCTAAAAGAAATCAGCAACAAAAATTTTGAAACTGACAAATTTATTGAAAAAAATACAAAAAATACTTGAAAGCTTCAATAATCGACTAGATCAAGCAGATAAAAAATTCAGAACTTTAAATATTTGAATTAACCTAGTCAGACAAACTAAGAAACAATAATAAAAATAAGAACAAAGCTTTTTAAACATTTGGGACTACATAAAACAACAGCACTTATGAAGTATCAGCATTAAAGTGGGAGAAGTAAGAGTAACAGCTTTCGAAAACCTATATAATAAAATAACAGATAAAAATGTTAAGTATAGCAAGAGATTTAGACATCGACATCTAAGAGTTCCAGCAATCCTCAAGAAAATACAACACAAAAATGTCCTTCCTGCCGGGCGCGGTGGCTCAAGCCTGTAATCCCAACACTTTGGGAGGCCGAGACAGGCAGATCACGAGGTCAGGAGATCGAGACCATCCTGGCTAATACGGTGAAACCCCGTCTCTACTAAAAAATACAAAAAACTAGCCGGGCGACGAGGCGGGCGCCTGTAGTCCCAGCTACTCGGGAGGCTGAGACAGGAGAATGGTGTGAACCCGGGAGGTGGAGCTTGCAGTGAGCTGAGAGCCGACCACTGCACTCCAGCCTGGGCGGCAGAGCAAGACTCCGTCTCAAAAAAAAAAATAAAAAAAAAATAAAAAAATAAAAATAAAAAATGTCCTTCCTGGTCAAGCAAATGCTGAGGAAATTCATCGCCACTAGACCAACCCTACAAAAATGTTCAAGAGGGTCCTAAACATGGGAGATAAAGAACATAATCACCATCTTAAAAACACATAAAGGTATAAAACTCATCGGTACAGTAATTACACAAAAGAAGAAGATAAATGAATCAAATAGCACCACTACAGAATTCCACCAAACAATAGTCAGAGTAAAAGAAAGAAAGAAACAATTTATAAAACAACAGGAAAATATTTAATACTATTACAGGCACAGCCTTAACATGAAAATATTAGCCTTAAACATAAATGGACTAACGTAAATTCCCCCTCAAAACATCTAGATTGGCTTAATGGATAAATATAAACATATTTCAAGTATATGATGCTTGCAAGAAATTCACCTTACCTTTAAAGACACATATAGACTGAAACTAAAGAATATTCCAAACAAATAGAAACCAAAGGTGATAAGGAGTAGGCAACACTTATATCAGAAATAAAACAGACTTTAAATCAAAAACAGTAAAAAAAAGACAAATAAAGCCATTATGTAACAATTAAAGGTTTAAATTGTACAAGACGATATAACAACTCTAAATATAGACGCACCCAACACTAGAGTTCCCATGTTCATAAATCAAATATAACTTGATCTAAAGGAAATGTGTACATTTCTGTAAATATACAACCTTCCAACATTTAACAAGGAAAAAAATAGAAAACTTGAAGAGGGCAATGACTGAATCATTAATAAAACTTTTTCCTTACAACAACAACAAAAAAAAACAGGACCAGATGAATTCACAGCTGAACTCTATCAGAAGTGCAAAAATGAACTAAAACTAATCTTTCTTAAACTGCTTCAAAAATTGGGGAGGAGAGAGTGCTTTTTAACTCATTCTTCTCTGTGACACCAGTATCATCCTGATACCAAAACCAGATGAGGACACACACACACAAAGAAAACTACAAATCAATATCCCTGATGAACGTAGACACAAAAATCCTTAACAAAATACTATGAAACTAAATCCAATAGCACATTAAATAGATAATATACTATCTTAAAATAGATTTTATACCAGGGATGTGAGGATGGTTCAATGCATGCAAATCAATAAATGTGATACATCACATCAACAGAATGAAGAACAAAATGTGTATCATCTTAATAAATACAGAAGAAAGCATTTGATAATATTCAGCATCCCTTCATAATAAAAACCCTCAAAACTAGTCATAGCAGGAATGTATGTCAGATAATATAGGCCATAAGTGACAAATAGCCAACATCACACTGAACAAAGAAAATTTGACAAAATTTATCATGGGAACTAGAACAAGACTAGATGGTACACTTTCAACACTCCTATTCAAAATAGTATATGAAATCTGAGAGAGAGCAATCAAGTAAGAGAAAGAAATAAAAGATAGCCAAATTGGAAAATAGCAAGTGAATTCATCCCTGTTTAGTGATGATATGATCTTATGTCTGGAGAAACCTATAGACTCCACCAAAAAATCTCTTAGATTTGATAAATACATTTAGAAAATTTACAGGATATATCATACAAAAATCAGTAGTGCTGGAAAGCATGACAAGATGGTCAACTAGACATACCCAGGAGGAACATCAGCCACTGAGGGACCAGATATCAGGAAGACTAGTGCATTCTGAGAAGATTGTTGAAGGGAAGGGATTGAGAGGGAATGGAGAAAGGACACAGATGCTGGGCTAAAGCTGGTAATCCTGAACAAGGCTGCCATGCACCAGGACTCATTCCTGCCCCTCAGTGACTCCTAAGGAAGATGTGAGTTGAACAGGCAAGGAGAAAACCACTCTTATCATGGACCTCTGAAACCCTCACAGCAGGAGACCATACAACATCCATGGACACTCGAGCTGGCAAGGTGAGTATCTTAGAGAGGTAGAAGGCAGAAGTCCAACCTCTGTTGACCCCAGAGTGTTTAGTGCAGGAACATCTGAAGCGAGTCAAGGCCATGGATGCCCATACACCAAGGCTTGCCATGAAATCCTAGGAAACATTATTCTTGAGGGAGCGGTCAGTCTGGAACAGAGCAGGGACATCTTGCCTGTCAGATGGGTGCAGTCAGATACAAGCATGTCTCTGTTTGCTGGCTCTCCTGATGCCCCAGCCTGGTGATGCCCACTTGCAATGCAGCTGTGATGACCAGCTTGGGTGCCTCTGGGATCCTCTGACTGTAAGAGAGCTCCAGCAGAGTGGCCCCCACTGATGCACACAAGCTCATGAGCACCCTCCTTAAACTTCTGGGTCCTCCAGCATAGCAGTTTCCTAACCGTAAGGAACTACAGAACAAAGTCAGGGGCTGAATATTGGGCCTTTAGAGTTAGATAATGCAGCCCCAGAGTACTGAGTGAAGACTTGGCCTCTAAAATCTTCCAGAAATGAAACCAGTCCTCTGAACTCGTCTTATACCACAAGCTCCCCGGCAAGGACATCAAAGAAGATAAAAGAAAAAAAAAAAAAAAAAAAAAAAAAAAAACATCCAAAAAACTGTATCTTCAAAGACTAAAGTAACATCAACCCATGTTGATGAGAAAGAATCAATGCAAGAAGTCTGGCAACTGAAAAAGCCAAACTCTCTTTTTCCCTCCAAACAATCACACTATTGCTTAGCAGTGGCTAATCACCAGGCTGAAATTGCTAAAATGACAGGGATAGAATTAAGAATATGGACAGGAATGAAGATCATAAACATTCAGGAGACAGTCTAAACCCAATCCAAGGATTATAAGGAATACAATAAAATGATATAGGAGATACAAGACAAAATAGCCAAATTCTTGAAGTGAATTTTTCAGAATACAATAGCAAGTATTAAGAGCAGAATAGACCAAGCTGAGGAAAGAGTCTCAGGACTCAAAGCACATCAAAAAGCTTTGCCAAGAAGCATATAAAAAAATGCTCAACATCACTAATCATTAGAGAAATGCAAATGAAAAACGCAATGAAAACTCTCACACCAGTCAGAATGGTATTATAATAAGTCAAGATTAAGAGATACTGGCAAGATTGCAGAGAAAGGGGGACACTTAAACACTGCTGGTAGGAATGCAAATTAGTTCAGCCATTGTGAAAAGCAGTTTGGCAATTTATCAAATGAGAACCACTATTCTACCCAGCAAATCCCACTTTTAGATGTATACCCAAAGGAATATGTATAAATAATTCTTCCACATAGACACATGAGCACACATGTTCTTTGCAGCAGTATTCATAATAGCAAAGACATGACATCAACCTAAATGCTTATTAATAGTAGACTGGATTTAAAAATGTGGTACACATACACCATGGAACACTATGCAGCCATTAAAAAAAAATGAAGTCATGTCCTTTGCAGCAATGAGGATGGTGTTGAAGGCCATTATCCTAAGCAAAATAACACAGGAACAGAAAATCATATACTGTACGTTGTCACTTATAAGTGGGAGCTAAGCACTGGGTACACTTGGAAACAAAGAAGGAAACAACAGAAACCAGGGCCTACATAAGGATGGAGAGTGATGATTTAAAAACTACCTATTGGGAACTATGTCTACTACCTGGGTGATTAAATAATATATAAACCAAAGCCCCGTAATATGCAATTTACCTCTATAACAAACCGGCACATGTGCTCCTGAACTATAATAAAAATTAAAAAAAAATCAGTAGTGTTTTTATACACCAATAATGATCCAGCTGAGATTAAAATCAAGAAAGCAATCTCATTTACAATAGATAAAAAGTCACCTAGGAATAAATTCAACCAAGGAGGTGAAAGATCTCTATAAGGAAAACCACCACACAGTGATAACAGAAATCATACATAAACCAAACAAATGGGAAAACATCTATGCTCATGTATTGCAAGAATTAATGTTATTAAAATGACCATACTGCCCAAAGCAATCTATAGATTCAATGCAATCTCCATCAAAATATTAATTTCATATTTACAGGGTTATAAATATGTATTATAAAATTCATATGGAATCAGAAAAGAGCATGAATAGCCAAAGCAGTCCTGCGCTAAAAGAAAAATGCTGGAAGCATCAACTTACCTGAATTCAAATCATATTAACCAAAAATAACATGATATCTATATAAAAATCTGACACTTATATAAATGGCACATAATAGAGAACACAGAAATAAAGCCACGTATTTACAGCCAAATGATTTTTGACAAATATGACTAAAACATATATTGGAAAATATAAAACCCTTTCAATAAATGATGCTGGGAAAACTAGATTGCCGTACGGAGAAAAATTCAACAGAACTTCTATCTCTCACCATGTACAAAAATAAACTGAAGATGGATTAAAAACTGAAACACAAGACCTGACACTATAAAAATATTAGAAGAAACCCTAGAGAAAACTCTTCTGGGCATTGCTTTTAGGACAAAAATTTATGACTAAGACCTTAAAAGCACAGGCAACTAAAATAAAAATTTTAAAATGGGACTTACACTGAAAACGGTCTCCACAGCAAAAACAAAACAAAACAAAAAACAATATAAAACAAAACAAAAAAACAGAGTGAAGTGTCAACCTGCGAACTGGGATAAAATATTTACAAGCCATTCATCTGATGGGGACTAACCTCAAAAATATACAAGGAACTCAAACAACAACAGTGACAACAAATACAAAACAAATAATCACATTAAAAAGTGGGTAATAACCATACGGAGACATTTTTCAAAAGAGGATATCCCAATGTCAACAGGAATATGGAAAAGCTCAATATTAATAATAATCAGAGAAATGCAAATTAAAACAACAATGGGATGCCACCTCACACCAATCAGAATGGCTAATATTAAAAAATTAAAAACAACAGACATGGGCTAAGATTCAGAAAATAAAGGGAATTCTTACACACTGTTAATGGGGGAAATTCTTACACACTGTTAATTCTTACACACACAATCTCTGTGAAAAACAGAAAAGGAAATTTCAGAAAGAACTACAAATAGAACTACCATTTAATACAGCAATTCCATTACTGGGTATCCACCCAAAAGTAAAGAAATTATTGTATCAGAAAGACACTCACACTAATATGTTTATCACAGCACTATTCACAATAGCAAAGACATGGAATCAACATGTGTCTATCAGTGGATGACTGGATAGCGAGAATGTGGTATATATGCAATGGAATATTCATTCATAAAAATGAATAACATGATGGTCTTCACAGCAATATGCATGGAACTGGAGGTCATTAACGTAGGTGAAACAAGCTAGACACAGAAACACAAATATTGCATATTCTCTCTCATAAGTGGGTGCTAAAAAAGATGTACATAGGTATATATAGAGGGGAATGATAAACTATGGATACTCAGAAAATTAAGGGCATAGAGGAGGTAGATGATGACAAATTACTGTGCACAATGTATGTTATTCAGGTGATGGATAGCCTAAAAGCACTAACTTGCCTAGTACCCATGTAAAAAATTGTACTTATACCTTGATATGGTTTGGCTGTGTCCCCACATAAATCTCATTTTGAATTGTTCCCATAATCCCCATGTGCCATGTGAGGGACCTGGTGGTAGGTAATTGAATCATGGGAGTTGTTATGCTGTTTTCATGATAGTGAGTGAGTTCTCACGAGTTCTGAGATGGTTTTATAGGGGCCTTTCCCCTTCACTTGGCACTGCTCTCTCCTGCTGCCAATGTGAAGAATGATGCATTTTGCTTAAAGAAGGATGTATTTGCTTCCCCTTCTATCATGATTATAAGTTTCCTGAGGACTCCCCAGCCATGCTGAACTGTGAGTCAATTAAACCTCTTTCCTTCGTAGATTGCCCAGACTCAGGTATTTCTTTACAGCAGCATGAGAATGGACTAATACATACCTCATAAAGTTTTATGAACAAAATTAACAAATAAGTGCAATATAAATACATTCTCACATAAACAAAAACCAAGATAATTTATCACTAGCAGATTACAGGAAACACTAAAGGAAATTCTTCAGCCAGAATTAAAGTAATGCAAGACTGTAATTTGAATCTACATATGTAAACAAACACACACACACACACACACACACAAAATTAAATACAAAGAGAATTGGTGAAGAAGAGGATGTAGGTAACTATAGCACAGTACAATTGACTATTCTCTTGTCATAAGTGATTTGAAAAGTAATTGCAGTTTCAATAAACTTACTCCTCTGGTGTTGAATGTGAATACACTAGAGACTGTATGTTTATGAGGATGGAAAATATAAGAACCTGTGTGTTTTCCTCTCAATTTTGCCATGAAAAACAAAAACTGCTCTAAAAAGTAAAGTACATTAGAGGGTGGAACGAGATTGTGGATTAGAAGATTCCACCAATTATCCTTCCTACCACAAGGACACCAATTTAACAACTATCTACACAACAAAAGCACCTTCATAAGAACAAAAAATCAGGTGAACACTCAAAGTACCTGGTTTTAACTTCATATTATGGAAAAAGGCACACAAGAGGCAGAAAAGAGTCCTGAATTGCCAATGCCATCCTTCCCCCCCACCCCTGGCAGCAGCTATGTGGTGCGGAGAAAAAATCCATGTGCTTGGGAAAGGGAGAGCACAGCAATTGTGAGACATTGCATCGAACTCACTGCTGCCCCATCATGGCAGAATGCAAAATCAGTCTGAACTCAGCTGATGCCCAGTCATGGACAGAATATTTAAACCAGTCCTAGCCAGAGGGGAATTGCCGATCCCAGGGTCAGAACTTGAGTTACAACAAGCCTCACCACAATAGGCTAAAGAGCTCTGGTGCTCTAAATAAACTTGAAAGGCAGTCCAGACCACAAGGACAGCAAATGCAAATCCAAACTACAAAGAGATATCATTTTGTCTCAGTTAAAATGGCTCATATCCAAAGACAGGCAATAACAAATGTTGGTGAGGGTGTGGAGAATAGGAAACCCTCACACACTGTTGGTGGAAGTGTAAATTAGTAAAACTTCTATGGAGAACAATTCGGAGATTCCTCAAAAATCTAATAATAAAGCTACCGTATGATTCAGCAATCCCACTCCTAGATATATACCCAAAGAAATGAATTAGTATATCAAAGAGTTGTATGCACTCCTATACTTACAGCAGCAATATTTACAATAACCAAGATTTGGAAGCAACCGAAGTGTCCATTAGTACATGAATGTATTTTAAAAAATGTTGCACATTTACATGATGGAGTATTGCTCAACCATAAAAAAGAATGAGGTTCTGTCATGTGCAACAACTAGAGGTCATTATGTTAAGTGAAATAAGCCAGGCACAGAAAGATAAACTTCACATGTTCTTTTAGTTATTTGTGGTAGCTAACAATTGAAATAATTGAATTCAGAGAATAGAAGGATGGTTACCAGAGGTTGGGAAGTGTACTGGAGTGCTGGGTGGAGGAATTGGGGTGGTTCATGTATACAAAATAAATTGAATTAATACAATCTAAAATTTGATAGCAAAACAGGTTGAATACACTCAAAAATAATTTAATTGTACATTTTTAAATAACTTAGAGTGTATAATTGAATTGTTTGCTACACAAAAGATAAATGCTTGAGGTAATGTATACCCAATTTACCCCAAAGTGATTATTACACTTCGCATACCTGTATCAAAATACCTTATGTAACCCATAAAGATATATGTTTACTATGTACTCACAAAAATCAAAACATAATATCAATAAAAAGTAAAAGATATTAAAAATAAATTAATTGGATGTGCACACACATATTGTTGGGCTTACAACACATATAAATATAACATAGCTGATGATATCAGCACACACATGTGGGCACACAATCAGGATTAGAGTGAAGAAATCGCACCAAATGGTTTCTCAAAACTAAAAGAAGAAATTAAGAGAATGAGAAATAGAAAATAAAAAGATAACATAACAACCTCTATTAATACATGTTCTGTGTTCTCTCAGCTTTTTAAAAAGACATATTTTATATTTTATTTAAAAGTCATAAAATAATTTATTTAAAAGTCATAAAATAATAATTATTTGTAAAATAATTATTATAGTAATGCATTGTTGGGTTTATAACATATATACATGTAAAATATATTGTGCTAATAGCACAAAAAGTGGGGAAAATAGGAAAATAGAGCCATACAGGAATAATTTTTCTACAGTTCCCTGTAATTACATTAATATAAATCTGGAGTACATTCAGACAAACTAAGATGTATAGCATCAGCCCTAGAGCTAGACTAAGAAAATGACCGAAAAAAATGCATATAGTTTAAAAGTTATTAAAGGAATTAATTTTTACAATATCAAATGTTCACTTAAGGTAAAAAAGACACTAATGCAAGAACATACAAACAAAATAGATATGAGACATAGAGAAATGAAAACTGAAATTGCAGACATAAATTCAACCATATCAATAATAAAAGTAAAAGTGAATGGATTAAAGAATCCTAAAGGGAGAGATTATCATACTGAGTTTACAAACAAAGCAAGACACAATTCTATGCTGTTTTCACTAGACACAGGATTTAAAGGTAGAAATAATAGAAATAGGTTCAAAGTAAAAGGATGAAAATAGATATATCATGCAAACACCAACCATAAGAAATCTGGAGTGGTTAAATGAATAGCACATAAAATATACTTTAAAACACAAAATTTACTGGAGAACATTAAAAAAATGGTCAAACCACCAACAAATAAAACAACTATAAATATATATGCACTTAATAAGAGGGACCCAAAATAAAGGAAACCAAGAATTATAAAGTCAAAGGGAGAAATAAATAATTCAGTAATAATAGCTTTAGATTTCAATAACCTATGTACAATAATGGATAAAATGATTAGGTAAAAGTGGATAATGAAGACGTGAAGAACAGCCTAAACCAACTAGATCTAACAGATATCTGTAAAAGACTCCATCCTATAACAGCAGAATACTAATTCTCCTGAAGCATATATAGAATATTCCTAAGAATAAACATACGCCGGTCTGCAGAACAAGTCTCAAAATTTAAATGTATTGAAATCATACAATGTTCTCTAATTAACAAGGGAATTAAATTAGGTATTTATAAGAAAAGGCAATATGAGAAATTCATAAATATGTGGAAAGTAGACAATACAAACAACACATTTTTGGCTGGGTGCAGTGGCTCATGCTGGTAATCCCAGTGCTTTGAGAGGCTGAGACAGGAGACTTACTTGAGGCCAGAAGTTTGAGACCAGCCTGGCCAACATAGCAAGACCTCATCTCTAAAAAAATTTGAAAATTTTGCCGAGGATGGTGGGATGCACCTGTACTCCCATCTACTCGGGAGGCTGAGGTGAGAGAATCAATTGAGCTTGAGCCCAGGATTTTGAGGTTACAGTGAGCTATAATTGCACCCCTGCATGCCAACCTGGGTGACAGAGTAAGAGTCTGTCTCTAAAAAAATAACAATTAAATTTCTAAATAACCAATGGCTCAAAGAAGAAATTAGAAGTTTAAAAACACTGTGAGATGAATGTAAATGAAAACCTAAGAAACTCAAATTAAGGGGATGCACTACTAAAGTACTGTTTAAAGGGAAGCATATCTATCTATCTATCTATCTATCTATCTATCTATCTATCTATCTATCTATCTATCTTGTGATGTCATTGTCTAGTTTTGGAAATGGGACAATACTAGCTTCATAGGAATATGACCTACTCTCTTTTTTTTTTGAGACGGAGTCTCACTCTGTCGCCCGGGCTGGAGTGCAGTGGCCGGATCTCAGCTCACTGCAAGCTCCGCCTCCCGGGTTTACGCCATTCTCCTGCCTCAGCCTCCCGAGTAGCTGGGATTACAGGTGCCCGCCACCTCGCCCGGCTAGCTTTTTGTATTTTTTAGTAGAGACGGGGTTTCACCGTGTTAGCCAGGATGGAACCTACCCTCTTTTATGTTTTGGAAAGGTTGTGAAGATTGCTATCGATTTTTCTTCAAATGTTTAGTTAAAAATTACCAGTGTATTCATCTAGGCTTATCTTAGAAGAAAAATCTCCAATTAATACCGTACATTTCTACATTAGGAAACTAGACAAAGTAAACTAAACACAAATCAATCAGGAAGAAAATATTAAAAATTAGAGTGGAAATCAATGAAATAGAGAGTACCAAACAATATAGAAAGTCAATAAATCAATGAAACAAAAAAAAAATTGTTCTTTGAAAAGACAAACAGATTGACAAAACTTTAGCTAGACTGACAAAACAAAAAGAAGAAAGACTCAAAATACTAAAATCGGGAGTAAAAGAGAAGACACTGCTAACAAATATACAGAATTTAAAAATTATAAAGGAATATAAAAAACTATTGTACACCGACAAATCAGATAACAGATGCAACTGGACAAATTTCTAGAAAGACAATAACAACCAAAACAGGTATAAAATGAAATAGAAATTTGAATACAAACAAGTAAAATATGAATAAACAAATAAAGACATTGACTCATGATTTCACAACTTCCCATCAAGGAAATCCCCGACCCAGATTGATATGGTCTGGCTCTGTGTCCCCACCCAAATCTCATCTTGAATTGTAATCCAAATTGCAATCCCCACGTGTTGGGGGAAGGACCCCCTGGCAGGTGATTAGATCATGGGGGTGGCTTCTCCATACTGCTCTCCTGATAGTGAGCTCTCATGAGATCTGACGGATTTATAAGGGGCTTATCCCCTTATTGTTCTGTGATCATTCTCTCCTGCTGCCATGTGAACAGGTGCCTTCAACCATGATTGTAAGTTTCCTGAGGCTTCCCCAGGAAAGCTGACTGTGAGTCAATTAAACTTTTTTTCTTTACAAATTACCCAGTCTCGGGTATTTCTTCATAGCAGCATGAGAAAGGACTAATACACAGATGCATCTATTGGTAATTCCTACTAAACATTTACAGAAAAATTAGTACTAATTCTTCACAAATTTTTGAAATAATAAGAGTTTGGGTCATTTTCCAACTCATCCTATGAATCCAGTAATGTCCTGTTACCTAAACCAGGCAATGACATCACAAGGAAAAACAAAGCACTCTCCTCCCCAACTTCTTCCTCATTTACATTTTTTTGGTACATCTGGGCCCTTAGTTTTTATTCTGCTTATATGTCTCTGTCTCTATTCAGTATGTGTGTATGTGTGTGTATGTGAGCTTGTGTGTCTGTGTGTGTGTGTGCATGAGCGTATATGTGTGCGTGTGTATGTGTGTCTATGAGTGTGTGTGTGTTTACGTGTGTGTGTAGTGTGTATGTGTGTGCTTATGTGTATGTGTGTGTGTGGGGGGTGTATGTGTGTATGTGTGTGTATGCGTCTGTGTATATGCATCTGTATGTGTATGTGTATGTTTGTATGTGTGTGTATGTATGTGCATGGGTGTGTATGTATGTGTGTGTATGTGAGTATGGGTGTGTGTGCATGTGTATGAGGGTGTGTTTATGTGTGTGTGTGTGTGCCTGTGTATGTGTGTGTGTGCACGTGTGTGTGTATGTATTTGTGCGTGTGTGCGTGTGTGTGGTACACAAGTGCCACTCCCGGGGCCCTGTCAGCCTCTCCTTTCGCCTCCATGGCTGTCCAGATGTTTGTCTCTGTGAGTGTCCTTGGGGCCATCAGGGGATATCAGGAGCAGAAGGAGCCCACCCTCCCTGTCATGCTGCTCCTCTGGGCACTCAGGGGCCCCTTCCATGGAGCCAGACTGGGTGGAGGGGCTTCTGGGATTTGGTATTTGCTGTTGCCAGAGAAGGAACCCCAGTCTAGGACTTGGGCATTTTAACTGAGAAAAAGTAGTAGCTTCCCCTTTTCTCGCTCTCATTTTTCCCTTTAAGCCCCCAAACAGGTCATGCCAAAAGTTCTCTGGTTGTAACCTGTAGATGTGTGAAGGGGAGTAGCAATGGGATTGTAGGACTCTCCCCCATCCCAGCCCCTCACCCTGATCCTGACTCTGACCCTTGCCATTGACCCAAAGATGCTGGTGGGTTTCCTCTCAAAGACAATCCTTCATTTTCCCAGGCTGGCCCTGACTGCTCCTGGCTTTTGCTGATCTTCCCAGCATGGAGGCTCCACAACCCTGCTTCTCACTGGGCCTTGGGCACTGGTTACCAGAGGGGGGTCTGGGTCTGCTCAGGATTGTATTTTCTAGCACTTCCTGTTAGAGGGGTGGAGAGATGTTCCTCTGAGCTAGGCTGAGACTTTAACCCCTCCTTCCCCACCACATCACTCCTGTGGCTGCTACAGGAGCACAGTAGTGAAGGTCTGAGCTCAAGGTTTGAAAGTCCCAATTGGAGTGTCGGTGGGGCAGGTAGGGAGTAGTGAAAAGGACACTTCCAGGCTCAGCACAGAGCATTTAGTCCTCTGGAAGAACCCCTGCCTGGTGTGGAATTGTGCAGGCGGGAGATGGTGGCATGGGCCTGAACCCTGCACTGAAGCCACAGGTGTGGGGTGGGCTGGTGGGCGGGATGGTTCCTTCTCTAGCCGGAGCAAACACCCACTGGCTGGGTCGTTCCTCAGCCTTGCCTCCTCCTATCCCCAACAGCTCCTTCAGCTCCTGACATCCCCTGACCATCCCAAGGATTGTCACAGAGACAGATAAACAGGTGGACAGCCATGGAGGAGAAAGCAGAGGCTGACAGGGCCCTGGGGGTGGCACTCCTGTGACATACACGTGCACACACACACACACACACACACCCCTACCCCTCTCCTCTCCTCCTGCTTGCCGACTGCTGGTCCCCTCCCCTTCCCTCCTTCTAGCTGTTTCTAGTTACCACCTACCCCTGGCCATGAACTAATTAGATCAACATTCAAAATAAAAATTTGTTTCAAGTAAAAAAAAAAAAAAAAGGAAAAAGAAAAAGAAAACACTGACCAGAATGTCTTACAAATCTTACAAATATAGGTGTATAAATCTTAAAAAAAATCTATCAAACAAAATCCAGCAATATATAAAAGAATTATACACCGTGACCAACTGGTATTTATTCCAGGAAGGGAAGGTTGATTCAAGATCTGAAAATCAATTAACACTAAATAATTATTTTTATATAGTAGAACAAAGGACAACATGATCATCTCTCTAGATGCAAAAAAAGTAATTAGACGAAATTCAACAAGGCTTTATATTAAAAACACTCAACCAACTTTCACGATAAAAACACTCAATAAGTCAGCAACATGTTCAGACCAGTTAGAAAAACTCACAGATAACATTATATATGTTGGGCAAAAGATAGTTTTTTAATTGGTCTTTTTGTTTACTTTATAGCATGCTAAGAACATTAGCTCAAAGCTCAGTGGCACCCATCTCAAAATTCTGCACTTCCAAGTGCTTTAAATATAGCTCTCAAAAATCTATTTTTAGCCATTCAGAGCCTGCCTGCTTTGCATGTCTTGCAAAATTGCACCAACATCTGCTAGCCATTGATAAAACAAACTATGTTGTCTATAAAAGATCCCAAATGGCTTCTGCCCTTTGGAGCTCTGTGACCCCGAGACTTCCCACTGTGCTGCTGAGCAACATTATCTAGACACATAAGTCCTCTCTATATTTCTCCTCTCCCTCGTTTAGTCCCTTGCCCTCTTTCTTCTTTGGGTGATGACCCTTCAGCCCTGTCTCTGGAAGGTCTCCCACTGTAAGAAACTTTCCTTCTTATACAATTCTGCTCAGTCAGTGCCCGATAAAACTCAGTCTGCAATACTGACATCTTGAAGTCATGTCTTTTACTGGATCAGCCCCTAAATCCTCTAACTCACCGCAACTTTACTGATGAAAGATTTAATGCTTTCTCCATAAGATCAAGCCCAAGGCAAAGATGTATTCTCTTGTCACTTGTTTTAGTTTACTTGGGCAACTGTAACAAAGTACCACAGAATAGGTGGTTTAAACAACATAAATTTATTTTCTCACAATTCTGGTGGCTAGACGCCTTAAATAAAGGTGTTGTTGGCAGGACTGATATTTTTCTGAGGGTAAGGAGGAAACAATGTGTTTCAGGCCTCTAGTCTTAGCTTGTAGATAACCATCTTCTCCCTGTAACTTCACATTGTCCTCCCTCTGTATGTGTCTGTGTTCAAATTTTCTCAATTTATAAGGACATCAGTCACACTAGAGTCCACCCCAGTGATCTTATTTTCACTTAATTACTTCTGTAGACTCTGCCTCCAAATATAGTTACATTCTGAAGTACTTAGGTGTTAGGGCTTTAACATATGAATGTGGGAAGGGGGACATAATTTAGCCGATTCAATAGTACTGGAAGCTCTATCTAGGACCATTAGACCAAAAAAAAGTGGGAAAAAAGAAAGAAAAGCCACTCAAATTAGAAAGGAAGAAGTCAAGTTTTCTCTACTTGCAATCATTATCATGTATGTAGAAAACCCTAAACAACACACCAAAAAGAAGAAAAATGGAACTAGTTCATCAAGGTTTCAAGATAAAAGATTAATGTACAAAACTCAAGTGTATTTCTATACCCTAGCAATAAACAATGTGAAAATGCAATAAAGCAAATTCATAGTATCATCATAAAGAAAAAATACTTAGAAAAAATTTATCAAAACAAGCGCAAGATTTGCAGACTGAAAGCTACAAACATTGTTGAAATAAAGAAGACCTAAATAAATGAAAAGACATTCATGATCATGAATTGGAAGACTTAACATTGGTAAGATAGCAGTAATCCTCAAATCGATCCTTAGCTTCAGTGATACCCCTGTTAATATCCCAGGTGAATTTTAAAACAAAATTAACAAGCTGGTCTTAAAATGCATTTATAAATGCAAGGAAACCAGAATAGCCAAACCAATCCTGAAAAAATAACAAAGTTGAAGTGCTCACACTTTCAAATTAAAACTCATTACAAAGCAATATAAATTAACAAGAAAGTATGTAACTGGCCAAAAAAAGAAAAAAAAAAAAAAAAAAAGACATTTAATGAGATTGCCTCAAGTGTCCAGAAGCATATCCTTATGTTTTTGTTTAATTTATCCTTTACAAAAATGCCAGGACCATGCAATAGGGCAAGAATAGTCTTTTCAGAAAATGGTGCTGGAATAAATGAATATCCACAAGCAAAAGTTAGAAGTTGAATTCCTATGTCATATTGTATATAAAAATTACCTAAAAATGAATCAGACATATATATACACACATAAAATGAATCAGATATATATATATGCGTGTTTGTATGTATGTATATATGTGTGTGTGTATATGTGTGTATGTATATGTATATGTGTATGTGTGTGTGTGTGTGTGTGTGTATATATATATATATATATCTCACAGCTCAAGTTAAAATGACAAATAAAACAACTAAAACATGGGAAAAGCATTTCAACTGACATCTCTCCAAAGCAGATATGGCCATTAAGCTCATGAAATGATTATCAACCTTATTAGCCATTAGCGAAATGCAAATCAAACCACAGTGAGATACTTCACACCCTCAAAGATTAATATAAACAAATGAACTAATAATACCAAGTGTTGGCATGGATGTGGAGAAATTTGAACTCTTGTACACTGCTGCTGGGGTTATAAAATGGAGTTAATTTGAAAACAGTCCAGCATTTCTTCAAAATGTTCGACCTGGAGAAACTATATGATCCAGCAATTACATTTCTAGGTATATACCCAAAAGAAATGAAAACATACATACACTCAAAATTCTGTACATGAATATTCATAGCAGCATGATATTTAATATTAAAAATGTAAGCAACGCAAATATCCATCAACTAATGAATGGATATACAACATGCTGTATAGTATACTCTAAAATATTATTCAGCCACAAAAATAATGAAGTGTTGATACATGTGATAATGTGGTTGAACCTTGAAAATGTAATGCTAATTGGAAAAGGCCAAAACAAAGGCCATACATTGTATGATTCTGGCTACATGAAATTTCCAGAATAGGCAAATTTATAGACACCAAATGGTGTCAGTGGTTTTCAGGGGCTGGATGTAAAGGAGAATGGGAAGTGACTGCTAATAGGCACAGGAATTATTTGGGGAGTGATACGATGACAAAATTCAATAATTACACTGTTGTTACGGTAACACATCTCTATATAGACACTAAAAATCATTGAATGTATATTTTAAGTGAGTATGTTTTATGGTATGTAAATTTTTTCTCAATAGAGCTGTTTAAAAATACAAATCTGGATGCTTTGTATACAGTTTTATTTCTGAATTAGAAAGGAAAAAGTAGACTTGATATTTAAAAAGTAGGTAAGTTAACATAAAAGTCTAAATTTACATATTCACTTAAAAAATTAGAAGTTATTACAGCACTGGATCTGTATCTTCATTTGAATAAAAAGACTAGTTGGGTAGCTATTGCTCCCTTTAGACAGAGTCTACCCTCTTTATTTTGGCAGTCTTTTAACCCATCATAAGTCACTAATTTATGTGATCTGTATAGCCTCTTTGCTGGAGAATGATTAAATGCTGGGGAATATGTTAAAAGCTCCACACTACAAAAGGCTATCTCAATAGGGTTCACTATTAAAGCATGTTATTACTTTAAATTTTTTCCAGAACTGTGACCAACACATTGTAGAAGCTGGAAAAATTCTTGTTGATTATAGATGTACTTAGGCCTGTCTATAACTAACTTTCTAATTGTATCATAGCTGGCATGATTTCTGGTATTAATTCTAAGGATGATCACCTCCAATTGTGATAAGTATGTACCTGATGTTTGAAAATAAGCAGTGCTAGAAACTGTATTAATAATTTTAAAACCTTGAAAATATCAAGAAACATCAACATATTTATTTGGTTTAGGGTTTTATCAATTAGCAATAAACGTACATCTACTCAGTTTAAAAACATGTTCATTGGTATAGAGGTAGCATTGCTAAACTATTTGCTGAGATTATCTTAAAAAATTATATGGCATTCACATTGAGACAATAATCCATCTCCTTTACATTAAATATAAACTTTATTTATATAGACAGAATAGCATTATACACTTTAGTAGAATAGCAATTATAGTGATTTACATTATCTTTGTGTCAGTTCTAAAAATGCAATAAGGTGATTTTAATAATTAATTACACAACAGGAACTAATTACGTGTCACAGAGTGATATGTGGTAAGAGTGCTAGACGGGAGTAAAACGAATAGTGTTATTGTCATAAGCATCCACTCAATTTTCCTGCACTAAAACCTATGCTTATTAGCAAAATAATGAAAAAAATAAAGAGAAGTAAAAGGATTTTAAAAGCAAACATGCAGATATTGACTTAAATGCTATAAAATATGTTTTATATAACAGTGATATCTATATTACCTAGAAAACGGAATTCAGTACTTATATCTCCTTATCACCCAAACAATATAATAGCCATTAAATATACTACTATTGTTTCACACTTTAAATGCCTTCTGTACACATCACTAAACAAACATTCTTAAGTATAACAAAATAATCAGTATGATAAAGTTTATCTCAGAATGATCTTGGACAACAGGAATCAAATAATTCCTAAAGTGCATTGCTTCTATGAAAGTTTATGTGGAAATATAGTTTAAAAAACAAAAATAACTAAGTAATATTATTTCTTGAAGTTAATTTGTAATATTCCTTTTGCTTCTCTGAGTATTTAGGCATTTACTTTTAACCATAATGAACAAGCTAATACATTGTCTGTCATGACCAAAAGTTCCATTAACGTAGAAAGAAAATGGTACAAAACATAAAATTGAATGCTCCTAGGAATAATTATAGACATTGGAAGCCAATGAGTTTATTGAGTGAAAAAAATGTAAAATAAAGACAATTGAACATACATAAAACCATTATCGAGTTGAATTTATTTAACATATTTTCCCCAACCTACTTCTAAATGGCCTCTAAACTTGGCAGGAGGCCAGGTGCAGTGGCTCATGCCTGTAATCCCAGCACTTTGGGTGGCCAAGGTCAGCGGATCAGCTTACATCAGGAAATCAAGACCAGCCTGGCCAACATGGTGAAACCCCGTCTCTACTAAAAATACAAAAATTGGCAAGGTGTGGTGGCAGGCACCTGTAATCTCAGCTACTCTGGAGCCTGAGGCAGAAGAATCGCTTGAACCTGGGAGGTGAATGTTGCAATGAGCCGAGATCGCGCCACTGTACTCCAACTTGGGCGACAGAGACTCCGTCTCAAAAATAAATTAAAAAATAATAAAATAAATAAATACAAATACAAAAATAAAATAAAATAAACCTGGCAGGAAAGGATCAATTCTTAAGATGTAACTCATGAATAAAAAATGTCAAAGTAAGAATTTATGTTATTCAAAATAAGCAGTTGAAGAAGTATGACAGACGATGGTCACTTGCCATTCTCCCTCTCCACCCCACTCCAAAAAATACCCGAGGTCCAGAGGGAACCTTTGGGTGAAAATAAAGTCAGAAAAACCAAAGTCATAGCATGAAAGAGATTAGATTATAAACTTGAGGCAGAAATAATATATGGCAAGTGACATCTAGTACAAATCGTGAAACTGGTACAGTAACTGCCCTGCCTCACAAAAAGAAAACCAGTGATGACAGTGAGATTTAACTATCTATGCCTCAGGGAGAATCTCATTCTTCTAAAAGCATAGCACTCAACAGGATTTTTTTTTTTTTTTTAAGACAGAGTCTCACTCTGTCACCCAGGCTGGAGGGCAGTGGTGCCATCTCGGTTCACTGCAACCTCCACCTCCCGGATTCAAGTGATTCTCCTGCCTTAGACTCCCTAGTAGCTGGGACTACAGGTACATGTCACCATGCCTGGCTAATTTTTTGTATTTTAAGTAGAGATGAGGTTTCACCGTGTTAGCCAGGCTGGTCTCGATCTCCTGACCTCGTGATCCGCCCGCCTCGGCCTCCCAAAGTGCTGGGATTACAGGTGTGAGCCACTGTACCCGGCCTCAATAAGATTTTGTTTTCCTCTCAGAAGACAAAAATATGTGTATCAGAGTGGGGTTTTGTTTGTTTTGAGGTAAATTAACAGAAAATTACATAAAAATTAGTATAAATAAAGACAGGCAATTACTTGACTCAAATGACTTAAAATGTGGTGACCTGGAAGTATAAAAAGACATGGTGCCAGCAAGAGTCCAACTTTGCTTCTTTTTATTCTCCAGAGTTCCAAGCTAAAAGTGGAATGACTATACTACTTTCATACTTCACATATGCACATGGCAATGTCCAAGGCAAATGAACTTATCATTTATATTTGCTTTCTCTTAAGAGGGAGAAAATATTCTAAATCCTTCTCTGGAAACCTCCCCCTTCATTAGTCCTTTTCCCCCAAAATAAATATTTTCTTGCATCTTAAAGATTAAAGTTTAGTCACATACAGATACCTCATGGCCAGGGGTATTCTATATGCTTACTGGCATGTGCCAGACTTATAAACTCATCATTGGCCAAGAAATGGTATTGCTTTAGATTGATCACACCGACTGCTGAAGCTGGGAATTAGGTCAGCTTCCTTTGAGAGACAGGAGCTACAATTCATGAAGAGCTGGATATATAAACATGTATCATAATATGCTAGGAGGAAGTATAATAAAGAGTCTGACTTCATTTTTGCTGTTTGCTAACACGTTTTAAGCTCTACCCTTCTCTCTGGTTTTGTCCAGGAATTCAGCAAGAAAATAAGAAAATCTGGATCCTACCTCATTTGATGACAAGTTCAAACCTCTCAAGCCTGGCTAATTCACCCCAGCCCCACCTCGTAACCACAATTATAGCCAAAGATAGTTATCGCTTCTGGCTCTCTCAAGGTGTTTTCTGACCTCTATGAGAGCCACATTGCTCCACTTAGAAAGTTTCATTGCACCATTAAAATTTCTTTATATTCTCTTGCTCCCTTTTGGCATTATTAGACTAAACACTGGAAAATGTATTGGGTATGGATTAATTGCTCCACTGCAGAGTGATTATAACAAAGTGGGTAGTGGATGCTGAATAAATAATGAATATAAAGAAGGGAATCACAACTCTCAATTGTTACTAAAAAAAGACAGTGATTTGAATGATATAAGAAATGTTATTATTTTAAGGATTTGCAATGGTGATGAAATGGAAAGTTAATATATGATCGACATCTAAGATGTTTGAAAAGAAAATTTCAAAAAGTATATAAAAATGTGAAAATGTTACTACTACCATATGATTATAATAATCCCAATAATAAATGAAATATTAAAGTTAGAAATCATGTTTTAGCTACCGGAGTGGCAAATATATGTTCTTATAATTCTTATAAGTTCTTATAATTCACAGTATTGATGACAATCTAGGGAATCAGGAACTCCTCTGTTGTAAAATGGACTGGAATATAAAATGATGCAATAGATTTAAACATTCATTTGGCAGTATCTATCAATCTTTTAGGTGCACATGACCAAAATTTCACAAGAAAGACATTAATTTAAAAATGCATAATTAAAAAAATTATAATGGGGAAGTTAGAGTGATGTCAGCAAGAAGGAGAATGTAGAAGATTGCAGAGGACCCCCACAATCTTCACTGATGCTGACCTTAACTGACAGAGTTGCATATAGACTATTCCATTGCGCGCTCTCCAGAGGTAACATTACAGCCTTTCACTAAGCCATTTCCTTTGCAACCACCCACAGGTGAAGATCTTACTCCACTGACACTAGTTTTAAAAATCTGGAAAAGATGACTGCTCAATCAGATGTGCAGACGCCAATAAAATGTTACAAGAAACAAACAAAAAAAGCAAGGCAACATGACACCAGAGGAACACAATAATTTTCAAATAACTGATCATAGGAAATGGAAATCTATAAATTGCCTGACAAAGAACTCCAAATAATTGTGTTAAGGAAGTTCAGTAAACAAACAGCGAACACAACATATAAAACCACACAAAATAAGAAAAATAACACATGAGCAAAAATAGAAATTAAACACAGACAAATTCTTAAAAGGAATCAAATAGAAATTCTGGAGCTAAAGAATATGATGAATGATTATATCATCTGCAAACAAGGATAATTTGACTTATTCCTTGCCAATTCTGATGCCTTTTATTTATTTATCTGATATAATTGCTCTGGCTAGTACTTCCATTACTATGTCAAATAAAAGTGGTGAAAGTGGGCATTCTTGTCTTATTCCAGATCTTAGAGTAAAAGTTTTCATCATTTCCTTGTTCAGTATGGTACTATTTATGTATGTGTCATATATGGTTTTTATTGTGTTACACTATGATCCTACTATATACAGTTTGTTGAGAGATTTTATTATGTAGGAATGTTTAATGTTATCAAATGGTTTTTTGGCATCTATTGAAATTATCATACAGGTTTATTCCTTTATTCTGTTGATGTGATGTATCATATTTATTGATTTGCATATGTTGAGACATACTTGCATCCCTGGGATGAATCCCATGTGATTAAGTCGAATAGTCTTTTTAATGTGTTCTTGAATTTGGTTTGCAAATATTTTGTTGAGTTTTGCATCTATGTTCATCAGAGATATTGGTCTATAGTTTCCTTTTGTGTTCAGTCATTGTCTGGTTTCCATATTAGGGTAATACTAATTAGTTCAGAGTATTTCCTTCTCCTTGACATTTTTGAATAGCTTGAGTAGGGTTAGTATTAGTTATTTAAATTCTTATATATGAAACAACCTAAAGACACTATCAAAAACTATGATAATAAACAAATTCAGTAAAATTGCAGGATACAAAATTAACATACAAAAATTAGTAGCATTTCTGTATGTCAAGAGTGAACAGTCTGGAAAAGGTCACACTAGTTTTCGATAAATGGATACAAATCAAGTTGAAATCTTGGAAGTATCAGATAAAGAATTAAAAATGTTGATTATGGTCGCTTCTTGGCCATTTGGCTAAGATCAAGTGTAAAAATGTTGATTGTGAAGCTATTCAAGGAGATACCAGAAGAAATTAAAACCAAGATAAAGATATAAAAAATATGACTCAGGATGTGAATGAAAATTTTTCTAAAGAGATCAATATTTACAAAAAAATAACAATCAGAGTGTCTGAAATAAAAGACACATTTAGGAAATTACAAAATGAAGTGGAGAGTTTTAGTAATAGCCTACAAGTAGAAGGAAAATTTCAGAGCTCAAAGACAAGCCTTTTGAATTAACCCAATTAGACAAAAATAAAGAAAAAAGAATCAAAAGAATTGAACACATTATCTAAACAATATAGGACTATGCAAAACAGCCAAACATAATAATAATTGGTGTTCCTAAGGGAGAAGAGAAAGCAAAAAGGTTGGAAACTTATTTGAGGAAATAATTGAGAAAAAATTCCCCAGCCTTATTAGTGCATTGGAATATCCAAACACAAGAAGTACAAAGAACTTTTTGGAGATGCATTGCAAAAAGGATATAAACAAAGGATGTAGTAATAAAAGTATTTATTATAAAGGAAATAATTCTAAGAGCAATGAGACAAAAGCATCAGGTAACCTATGAAGAAAAACCTGTCAGACTTCAGCAGACTTCTCAGAAAAATGCTTACCAGCCAGAAGGGACTAGAGTAGCATCTTTAGCCTCCTTAAACAGAGTAACTTTCAGCCAAAAATTTTTTATCTAGCAAAACTAAGTTTCATAAATGAAGGAGATAAAAAGTCATATTCAGACAAATGCGGAGAAAATTTGTCCCTACCAGACCAGCCATATAAGAAATTCTAAAGGGAGTTATAAATCTTGAAACAAAAGGTCAATATGCACTGGAATGGAACCTCTTGAAAGCATAGAACTCATAGGGCTTATAAAACAACAACACAAAAAAGAAAACGTATCTAGTCAAAACGTAATTTGAGGACTGGAACAGTACTTCACATCTAAATATTAACATTGAATGTAAATGGCCTAAGTGCTCCATTTAAAACACACAGATTGGCAAAATGAATAACACATCACAAGCCAAATATCAACTGTCTTCAAAAGATTCACGTAATACATAAAGATTCATATAGACTCAAGGTAAAGGGGTGGAAAAAGAAAAATGGAAATCAAAAATGAGCAGGAGTAGCTATTCTTGTATCTGATAAAAACAGAGAAGCTTTATTAAAGTTCTACTAATCAATTGTGAGGCAAAAAAGAAAAGAAAAAAAAAACTAATTTGGTGGGTCTATACTTGACGTAGTTACAGGTAAACAAAGGAAAGCATTCATGAGTCTTCTCTAAGTCACATGGGGAAGGGTAGTTTGCAGTGAGCTGTTTTCCGGAGCACCAAAGGGTGAGGGGAATTTCTTAACCATTACGATTTTTCAAGAACATGGGGCTTATATTAATGTCAACATTTGAAAGGGCTTATGATTCCTGTTTCCCAGGGTAGTATGTGTGTCTCCCCATTAGGCTTCCATAGGTATTTCCCTGGGGAAGAGGAGTAGGAGTGCTTCATTACTGTTCCCCACGTGGCTTCCACTGACTCTGTGATGTAGTGGACTTGTCACTGCTGTAAAGTGGTGAAAGTTCTGGCTCTCTAATAGGCCTCCTCTGATGCCACTCCATCGGAGAGGCAGAGGGCCACCTCATTACATTTGGGGTGAGGTTAAAAGTCCTGGCTCTCTACGTGACCTCTGATGACACCATGGAGCGAAGAGATATCTTGAGGAGATGAAAATCCAGTTTCACACTCAGCTTCTCTGACATAACCCTAGCAGGGTTAGGTAGGAGTTGGGGTGCCTCATTAAATCTTGGTGAGGGTAGACATCTAGGTTCACCACTGTTTTTGTTAATCTTGGTGAGGTTCTACACACATATCTTTCTGTGGTGTTTGACTGGAGTGGGGTAGTTATTTTCTAAAAGTTCTTTTGTCTTGCTTGTCTGCCCATCTCTGTGTGTGGGTGGGATACTTGTCCACACTCATTGGTGTTTCAAGTTGCTGACTTCTTCAGCAAGAACCCTGAGATGTGTGAAGTAAAAAGAAAACCCAGGAAATTCGTCACTGTGCTATTCCTTGTGTCCCGTGATCTCTAACTAATCTACCTTCTTTCCACCTATCTGAGTTTACTTTTGTTTGCTTCATACATAAGCCTAGGGTTTTCAGTTGTATTTAGTGGGAGGAACAGGAAGAAAGTATGACTACTCAATCATTGTGGAAGTCAAAGTCCCCCAACCTCCATTTTAGTGCCAGATACATTCCCAGCTACCCCTGCAGCAGGGCATGGATGTAATTTAATCCTAGATAATGATTTCTGAGGATAAGTTTGCTAGGAAGTTTTTGGTTATGAGTTTCCTTCTCGATATAAGAGTCAAATCTGTGAATATTACAGGTAGCTAAACAGGCATGAGCGGAGCAGGAGAGGGCTCTCCCTGCCACCAACAAGGAATGTCAGGTGACCATCAGGGGATGATTCAGCAGTTATCATACTGCCTCTCCAAAAGTGATAATTTGGCAGCTGGAGCCAGGGGGAGACAATCTCCTGAAGGTCCACAGCTGTCACATTAAAGTGTTAATTGATCACAGGCTCCAGGAAGAGGCAACTTTCCAAACAGATTAAAAAAAAAACTTGAGATTAGTAGTCAGCTTCCAATAAAATCTCAGGAGTTGGGCAAGTGAGTTCAAGAGTGCACATTAAGAGATAAAATGGCAGAGTATGACCTTCTGGGTGCATTCCACAGGAAATGGAAAGAAAGTCTCAGATGGGCATAAACACAACTTCTTAAACACACTGGGCATGCTCAGTTCTCAAGTTTAAGGAAGGCACTGTGCATGCAGGCAGCCCACCCCAAGGGAAGAATCATGAGAAAGGGCACAGGATGCCAGAAGTGGGGCAGCATATAAAGTCCTGGGATCAAGGTTAAATGCTACACTTGTCCTTCAATTCGCCTGCTTGGGTCTCTTCCAAGCATACTTTTCCTTTCTTTCCTGCTCTAAAGCTTTTTAATAAACTTCCATTACTGCTCTGAGACTTGCCTTGGACTCATTTTCTGCTTTATGCCCCTCAGTTGAATTCTTTCTTCTGAGGAGACAAGAATTGAGGTTGCTGCAGAACCATATGGATTCACTGCTGGTAACTCAGACACCTTCTACCCCTAACATGAACAATATAAATGATCCTGCCTGTGAACATTATCAGTGAAGGTCTAATGCTTCGCACCCATTATATAAACACTCTAGTTACAAATCTGAAGTTGAAAGTCATTGGGCCAAGGATTGATGAGCAGAGAGACAGATCCTGGGCTTTTGATGTTGTCATTTAGCCTCAGAATAAAACAAACCTGCTTCCATACATGTTACATTAGGTAACAAATGTCTTTATTTTTAAGCCAATTTTTGTTGATCTATTATTTATAGCCAAAACCATCCTCATACACTTCATATCATCTAAGTTTAGGATTGTCATGAATGTTCCATTGAAACCAATATTTCTAGACACTTAAATTTCATTCTTGAAATGAAAAAGAGAATGTCTTCTAAAGTACACCCTGATAGTTTCTGCCTTAGCATCTGTGATATTGATGTTCATCTAGCCATAACTGTAGCTCAAACATTGTAAATCAATGTTAAAAAAATAATTTCAAGTTTGATTTTAGATTCGGGGGTACATATGCAGGTTTGTTACATGGATATAGTGTGTGGTACCGAGGTTGGAGGTACAAATAATTCTGTCACCCAGGTAGTAAGCATAGTACCCAATAGGTAGTTTTTCAGCCTTCGCTCCCCTTCTCGTCTCACCCCTCTAGTAGTCCCCAGTGTCTATTGTTGCCGTCATTATGTCCATGAGTACCCCATGTTTAGCTCCCACTAATAAATTAGAATAAGCAATATTTGGTTTTCTGTTTCTACATTCATTCACTTAGGGTGATGGCCTCCAGCTGCATCCACGTTGCTGCAAAGAACATGATTTCACTTTTTTTTTTTTAATGAATGCATAGTATTCCATGCGGTGTATGCATCATATTGTCTTTAATCCACTGTTCATGGGCACCTAGGTCGATTCCATGTCTTTGCTATTGCAAATGGTGCTGTGATGAACATACAAGTGCATCCGACTTTTTTTGTTTTGTAAAACAATTTGTTTTCCTTTGGTTATATACCCAGTAATGAGATCGCTGGGTTGAATGGTAGTGCAGTTTTCATTTCTTTGAAAAATCTCAAAACTGCATTCCACAGTGGCTGAACTAATTTACATTCCCACCAGCGGTGTATAAGTGTTTCCCTTTCTCCAGAGCCCTGCCATCAACTGTTATTTTTTATTATTATTTTTTAATAATAGCCATTCTGACTGGTGTGAGACGATGTGTCACTGTTGTTTTTATTTGCATTTCTCTGATGATGACTGATAATGAAGATTGTTTCATATGTTTGTTGGATGCTTGTATATCTTCTTTTGATAAGTATCTGTTCATGTCCTTTGCCAGATTTCAATAGGATTATTTATTTTTTGCTTGAATTCTGTAAGTTCCGTGTAGATTAGGCATATTAGACCTTTGTCAGATGCATAGTTTGCAAATATTTTCTCCCATATTGTGTGTTGTCTGTTTATTCTGTTGATAGATTATTTCGCTGTGCAAAAGCTCTTTAGTTTAATTAGGTTCCACTCATCAATTTTTGGTTTTGTTGTAATTGCTTTGAGGACTTAGTCATAAATTCTTTGCCAAGAACAACGTTCAGAATTGTATTAATATTTCCTGGGTTTTCATCTAAGATTTTTATAGGTTGAAGTCTTACATTTAAATTTTTAATTCATCTTGAGTTAATTTTTGTATATAATGAAAGGTAGGGGTCCAGTATAATTCTTCTGCATATGACCAGCCAGTTATCCCAGCACGAATTATTGGATAGGGATTCCTTTCCCCATTGCTTTTTTTGTCGACTTTGTAAAAAAACAGGTGGATGTAGGCATGCAGGTTTATTTCTGAATTCTCCATTCTGTTTCACTGATCTATGTGTCTGTGTTTGTACCAGGACTGTGCTGTTTTTATTACCGTAGCCTTGTAGTAGAGTTTAAAACTGGGTTATGTGATGCCTTCAGATTTGTGCTTTTTACTTAGGTGTGCTTTGGTTATTCTCTGTTGATTCCATATGAATTTGAGAATTTTAAAAAAATATTTACATATTTTAGTTTTATTTATTTTTTATTTTTTTACTTTTTTTTATTATACTTTAAGTTCTAGGGTACATGTGCATAACGTGCAGGTTTGTTACATATGTATACTTGTGCCATGTTGGTGTGCTGCACCCATCAACCAGTCAGCACCCATCAATTCGTCATTTATATCAGGTATAACTCCCAATGCAATCCCTCCCCCCTCCCCCCTCCCCATGATAGGCCCCGATGTGTGATGTCCCCCTTCCCGAGTCCAAGTGATCTCATTGTTCAGTTCCCACCTATGAGTGAGAACATGCGGTGTTTGGTTTTCTCTTCTTGTGATAGTTTGCTAAGAATGATGGTTTCCAGCTGCATCCATGTCCCTACAAAGGACGCAAACTCATCCTTTTTTGGGCTGCATAGTATTCCATGGTGTATATGTGCCACATTTTCTTAATCCAGTCTGTCACAGATGGACATTTGGGTTGATTCCAAGTCTTTGCTATTGTGAATAGTGCCGCAATAAACATATGTGTGCATGTGTCTTTATAGCAGCATGATTTATAATCCTTTGGGTATATACCCAGTAGTGGGATGGCTGGGTCATATGGTACATCTAGTTCTAGATCCTTGAGGAATTGCCATACTCTTTTCCATAATGGTTGAACTAGTTTACAATCCCACCAACAGTGTAAAAGTGTTCCTATTTCTCCACATCCTCTCCAGCACCTGTTGCTTCCTGACTTTTTAATGATTGCCATTCTAACTGGTGTGAGATGGTACCTCATTGTGGTTTTGATTTGCATTTCTCTGATGGTCAGTGATGATGAGCATTTTTTCATGTGTCTGTTGGCTGTATGAATGTCTTCTTTTGAGAAATGTCTGTTCATATCCTTTGCCCACTTTTTGATGGGGTTGTTTGTTTTTTTCTTGTAAATTTGTTTGAGTTCTTTGTAGGTTCTGGATATCAGCCCTTCGTCAGATGAGTAGATTGCAAAAATGTTCTCCCATTCTGTAGGTTGCCTGTTCACTCTGATGGTAGTTTCTTTTGCTGTGCAGAAGCTCTTTAGTTTAATTAGATCCCATTTGTCAATTTTGGCTTTTGTTGCTGTTGCTTTTGGTGTTTTAGACATGAAGTCCTTGCCCATGCCTATGTCCTGAATGGTACTACCTAGGTTTTCTTCTAGGGTTTTTATGGTATTAGGTCTAACATTTAAATCTCTAATCCATCTTGAATTAATTTTAGTATAAGGAGTAAGGAAAGGATCCAGTTTCAGCTTTCTACGTATGGCTAGCCAATTTTCCCAGCACCATTTATTAAATAGGGAATCCTTTCCCCATTTCTTGTTTCTCTCAGGTTTGTCAAAGATCAGATGGCTGTAGATGTGTGGTATTATTTCTGAGGACTCTGTTCTGTTCCATTGGTCTATAGCTCTGTTTTGGTACCAGTACCATGCTGTTTTGGTTACTGTAGCCTTGTAGTATAGTTTGAAGTCAGGTAGTGTGATGCCTCCAGCTTTGTTCTTTTGACTTAGGATTGTCTTGGCAATGCGGGCTCTTTTTTGGTTCCATATGAACTTTAAAGCAGTTTTTTCCAATTCTGTGAAGAAACTCATTGGTAGCTTGATGGGGATGGCATTGAATCTATAAATTACCTTGGGCAGTATGGCCATTTTCATGATATTGATTCTTCCTACCCATGAGCATGGTATGTTCTTCCATTTGTTTGTGTCCTCTTTGATTTCACTGAGCAGTGGTTTGTAGTTCTCCTTGAAGAGGTCCTTGACATCCCTTGTAAGTTGGATTCCTAGGTATTTTATTCTCTTTGAAGCAATTGTGAATGGAAGTTCATTCATGATTTGGCTCTCTGTTTGTCTGTTACTGGTGTATAAGAATGCTTGTGATTTCTGCACATTAATTTTGTATCCTGAGACTTTGCTGAAGTTGCTTATCAGCTTCAGGAGATTTTGGGCTGAGACGATGGGGTTTTCTAAATATACAATCATGTCATCTGCAAACAGGGACAATTTGACTTCTTCTTTTCCTAACTGAATACCCTTTATTTCTTTCTCTTGCCTGATTGCCCTAGCCAGAACTTCCAACATTATGTTGAATAGAAGCGGTGAGAGAGGGCATCCCTGTCTTGTGCCAGTTTTCAAAGGGAATTTTTCCAGTTTTTGCCCATTCAGTATGATATTGGCTGTGGGTTTGTGTTTTTTTTCTAACTCTATGAAAAATGATATTGGTAGTTTGGTAGGAATTGTGTTGAATCTGTAAATTGCTTTGGGAATATGGCCTTTTAAACCATATTAATTCTTCCAACCCATGAGAACAGAATATTTTTTCCATTTGTTTGTGTCTTCTCTGATTCATTTCAGCAGTATTTTATGATGATCCTTGTAGAGATCTTTCACCTACTTGGTTAGCTGTATTCTTAGATATTTCACGTTTTGTGCCTATTGTAAATGGGATTGTGTTATGATTTGGATATTAGCTTAGAACATTGATGTACAGAAATGTTACTGATTTTTATGTGCTGATTTTGTACACTAAAACTTCACTAAAGTTGTCTGTCAGGTCTAAGAGAATTTTGGCAGTCTTTAGGGTTTTCAGGGTATAGAATCATATCATCAAAGATGAGAGATAATTTGACTTCTTTACCTATTTGAAAGGCTTTTATTTCTTTCTCTTGCTTGAGAGAGTACTATGTTGGATAGGAGTGGTGAGAGTAGGCAACCTTGTCTTGATCCTGTCCTTAAGGGTAGTGCCTCCAGGTTTTCTCCATTCAGTATGATGTTTGCTATAGATCTATCACAGAAGGTTCTTATTATTTTGAGGTAGATTATTTTATTGCCTAGTTGGTTGAGGGTTTTTATCGTGAGGGGATGTTGGATTTTATTGAAAGCTTTCTCTGCATCTATTCAGATGATCATACAGTTTTTATTTTTAATTCTGTTTATGTGTGAATCACATTTATTGATTTGTGTATGTTGAACCAACCTTGCATCCCAATAATAAAGCCTACTTGACTGTAGTGAATTAACTTATTGATGTGCTGCTGCATTCTGTTTGCTAGTATTTTGTTTAGAATTTTTGTGTCTATGTTCAGAAGAAATATTGCCCTAAAGTTTTCTTTTGTCATTGTATCTTTGCCAGGTTTTGTTTTATTTTTATTTATCTATTTTTTAATCAGGGTGATGCTGGCTTCATACAATGAGTTAAGGAGGAGTCTCACTTCCTCAATTTTTTGGAATAGTTGCAGTAAAATTGGTGTCAGCTCTACTCTCTACATCAGGTAGAATTTTGCTGTAAATGCATCAGTGCAAGGCTTTTCTCGTTTAGTGGATTTTTTATAACCGATTCAAGTTTGGAATTCGATATTGGTCTGTTTAGTTACCATTTCTTCTGGATTCAATATTGGGAAGATGTGTTTCTAGGAATCTGTCCATTTCATCTAGATTTTCTCATTTGTGTGCATAGACATATTCATAATAGTCTCTGAGAATTTTTTGTATCTCTGTAGGACCAGTTACAATGTTACCTCCTTTGTCCTTTCTGATTGCGCGCATTTAGATATTGTCCCGTTTTTCTTTGTTCATCTAGCTGGCAGTGTCTTCATTTTATCTTTTCAGAGAACCAACTTTAGGTTTCATTTATCCTTTGTATGGATTTGGGAGGCTGAGTTTCATTCAGTTATGCTCTGATTTTAGTTATTTGTTTTCTTCCTATAGCTTTGGAATTATTTATTTATTTATTTATTTGTCCTCTAAGTGTGAGGTTACATGGTTAATTTGAGATCTTTCTAATTTCTTGATATAAGTGTTTAGTGCTACAAAGTTTTCTCTTAATGCTTTTTGCTATATCCCAGAAATTTTGGTACATAATGTCTGTTTTGACTGATTTCAAACAATTTTTGATTTCTGCCTTAATTTTGTTTTTCACTCAAAAGTCATTCAGGAACAAGCTTTTAAATTTCCATATAATTGCCTGGTTTTGAGAGATCTTCTTGTTACTGACTTCTATGTTTATTCCACACTGGTCTGAGAGTATGGTTAGTATAATTTTGATTTTTATGAAATTATTAGGACTTGCTTTATGACCAAGCACGTGCTAAGTCTTAGAGTGTGTTCTGTGTGCAGATGAAAGGAATGTATATTCTGTGGCTGATGGATAGAGTAGTCTGTAGATGACTATTAGGTAGAATTGGTCAAGAATGGAATTTAAGTCCAAAATTTTTTGTTACTTTTCTCACTCAATAATCTGTCTAATGCAGTCAGTGGAGTGACTAAGTTCCCAGTATGATTGTGTGGTTGTTAAGTCTTTTTGTAGATCTAGAAGTACTTGTTTTATGTGTCTGCGTTTTCCAATGCTGAGTGTGTATATATTTAGGATATTTAAGTCCTCTTGTTGAATTGGATATTTTAACTTTATGTAATGTCCTTCTTTGTCTGTTCTTACTGTTGCTTGTTTAAAGTCTGTTTTATCTGATACAAGAGTTGTGACTCTTGCTCTTTTTTTCTATTTGTATATAACATTCTCCAACCTTTTACCATGAGCCTGTGGGTGTCATTACCTGTGAAATGAGTTTCTTGAAGACAACAGATGGATGGGTCTAATTTTATACACAGCTTACCACTCTGTGTCTTTTAAGTGGTGTATTTAGACGATTAACACTTAAGGTTTATATAGATAGGTGAAGTTTTGATACTATCGTGAAGTTGTTAGCTGGTTGCTTTGTAGTTTCTATTATGTAGTTGCTTGATAGGGTCTGTAGACTATATACTTAAATGTGGTTTGTGGTAAGGGATTGTTTTGTTTCCATATTTATTGCTCTCTTGAGGATCTCTTGTAAGCCTAGTCTACTGGTAACGAACTCCTTTAGTGATTGCTTGTCTGGAAAATATTTTATTTCTCCTTCACTCATGAAGTTTAGATTGGAAAGGCATGAAATTTTTGGTTGGATTTCTTTCCTTCAAGAATACTGAAAATAGGTCCCCACTCCCTAGTGGTTTGTAAGGTTCCTGCCGAGAAGTCTGCTGTTAGCCTGATGAGGTTACTTTCATAAGTGATCTGACTTTTTCCCTAGCTGCTTTTAAGATCTTTCATTTAGTTTTGACCTTGAACAGTCTAGTGACTATATATTCCTTGTGATATTTATTTTGTATAGTATCTTGTAGATGTTCTCTAAATTTCTTGTGCCTGGATGTCTACCTCTCCAGCAAGACTAGGGAAATTTTCTTAGATTATTCCTTCAAATAAATTTTCTGGGTTGTTTACTTTTTCTCTTTCTCTCTAAGGAATGCCAGTAAATTGTAGGTTTGGTTGTTTTACATAATCCCATATTTCTAAAAGGCCTTATTCATTTAAATTTTTTTCTTGTTTTTATCTGAGTTTATTTGCAAGACTGTTCCTTAACCTCTGAAATTCTTTCTTCTGTTTGGTCTAGTCTATTAATAAAGCTTTCATCTGTGTTTTAAAATTCCTTAAGTCAATCTTTCAATTCCAAATGCTCTGGTTGATTTATCTTCAAGATGTTTATCTCTTCCTTTATTTTCTGAATTGCTTTATAAGTTTCTTTGTGTTGGTTTTCAACCTTTTCCTGGATCTTATTAAGCTTCCTTGTGATCCATGCTTTGAATTCTTTATCTGTCATTTCCAATGTTCCATTTTGATTAGGAACCATTGCTGGGGAGTTAGTGTGATTATTTGGTGATGTCACGACATTCAGATTTTTCACAGTGCCAGAATTCTTACATTGGTTCCTTCTTATCTGGGGACACTGGCGCTTCTAACTTTTGAAATTATTTTCATGTGTATAGGAATAGTTTCCTATTTTTGCTACGTTATTATTATTAATTTTTCCCCTTCACCCCCTTCCTAGGAGACGTTTGACTGTAGAGTATATTTTACTCTACAGACTGTTGGGTACTGTCTTTTGGCTTTGTTTCTACAGCCTATACACTTCCTTTAGCTGGTTTTATAGTTTTATATTGGGCTGTGTGGTTCAACCTACAGGCCAGTAGATGGTGCTTATAGGTAAGAGCTGTCTGCAGCTAATGTGGATGAGTATATACTTGTTTATGAAATGGGCTGATCTGTGGAGTGCACAGTGGTGTGAGCTCCCTGAGAAGCCCCATAGCAGGAAACCAAGATGGGTGGGGCTGGACCAGTCAGGCCCGCCTATAGATTACTCAATGGCAGACTAAAACATCAGCACTGAGGGGTGTCAACCGGCCAGTCAACAATTTCTCAGAGGTGTACCTAGGCATGGAGCTGGGGAACCTCCTTTACCCCATGTTTTCTATATGGTCAGGGAGGTCTGCGTTTACTCCTAATCCAAGAAAGCAGGTGCTCCAGATGCCTGCAGATCTGCCTGGGCATGGAGCATAGGTGGTCACATTGCACCACAATCTCTGCAATAGAATGGCGGGGTGATTCAGTCTGCAGATCCAAGTAAGCAGACATTCCAAATACAAGGAAATCTGCCTGGACACAGAGCAGAGAGGGCCCGGCTATACCACAATCTATGCACAGGAAGGGTGGGGCAGTTCAGGCAGCTGCTCCAGGCAAGGGAGTGTACTAATTGCCTAGAGGAATAGAGTGGAAAGGGTCCCACTAGACTGTAATCTGTGCAAGTGAGTGCTCGGAATGCATGGAGATCTGCCTGGGTCTGGAATAGAGAAGGCCCCTGTGCACCACAAGGCCAGGTGAACAGGCTGCAGTGCTGAGCAATGTCACATGCAGGCCAGTTCCCGATTGCTAAACTGGTCTTGGCTGCAAGTCTTGTTACCAAGGAGAAACTGCAGCTGTAGCAGTTCTCCTCACTCCCTTAACCTGTGATAGGGGACAGCTCTAAGGTGCTTTACACAGTTCTGGCTATGGAGGCCCCTAACCCACTCCAGAGTGGGCACTACCATCTTTGACCCAAGAGATCAAATGCCTGCATGGGCATGCTCCCAGGTCACCAAAGAATGACTGACTTTGCATGGGCCTGAATAAAAATGGTGTCCTGCTCTCCATCCCTGGTCTGGGAAAATGCTTATAGCTCTCCCCACTGTCTTCCCTTCTCAGTGTCTTCTAGCCTGTCTGTAAGGTAGGTCTTCCCTTCTCAGGGTCTTCTAGCCTGTCTGTAAGGTAGGTCTTCCCTTCTCAGTGTCTTCTAGCCTGTCTGTAAGGTAGGTCTTCCCTTCTCAGTGTCTTCTAGCCTGTCTGTAAGGTAGGTCTTCCCTTCTCAGGGTCTTCTAGCCTGTCTGTAAGGTAGGTCTTCCCTTCTCAGAGTCTTGCAGCCTGTCTGTAAGGTAGCTCCAAGGCTTGGGAGAAGTAATGCTCTCTCCCTTCTTCTAGGTTGCTTAGATTCCCAGTGGAAAAGTGAATCACAGAGACTTCCTGCCCCTTTCTTATTAAGGGGCTTCACTCACTTTTATTCATTGAACGTCATCATGGGGGCTGCTTGTCCACCTTCTCTGTGGGATCTGGAGTGTCTTTCAGTATTGCGGTGGATTCCCATTTTCATTGTTGAATTAAAACTTACAGAGTTGATCTTTATGCATGATTTTGCTCTTCCCAAGCGGCAGAGGCATGATGAAAGCCTCCAATCTGCCATCTTGGACAACAAAAACCTAATTGACTATTGAACTTATTCTTCTGTTATTTTTCAAAAATACAATATGAAGTTCTTAAAACATTAGTTGCTTTTCTGCAATTATGCTGAACTCATAATATTACAAAAGATGGACATTTTAATAAGAATATAATGCTTTGCTGCATTATCTCTGATTTACTTTGATGCTTTAGTAAGTTAAAAATCTAGCTCAAAATTTAGTTTTTCATGGGAAATTAAACTGGGTTGACTGAAAATTAACAATGTTCTGAAAAGATAATGTTTTGTAATCTCCTAAAATATCCTAGTGTAGAATCATTAACCAACAGTAAACTTTTGAGTTTAGAATCATTAGCTAAAGCAAAATGAAATAAAACACTTCATTCCTTTGCCTCAAATGCCAAAATAAGCAGCTCTTGATTTTCACAAGGGAGAGATACATTTAAAAATGCAGAAACAGCTTCTAAGTTCTTTTAAGCTTAGTAAATAATTCACAGAATCAATTCTTTTTTCTTTAACATCGTATAACATAAATCTTTCAGAAAATATAAAAGTTTATTTGAATATTGCATGGACCAATGCTGTGTCAACTGTATCTTAGATGTAAAATAACACAAATAAGTCATACTAACTCTGATTATGTAGAATGATATCAGTATAAGAACTCTGTTTTAATTCTGAATGTATCTAATCAAAGCATAGGCAATGAACTCTTACTCTCTGATTACTCTCCCATATTAGGTAGGTCACGTATAGATTAGGTAGCTCCTTTAGAGATGTTTTCTAAAATTCTGGGAGTCTATCTTGCTTTAAATGTGTTACATGATGGCAGAGGGCAAATAGTCGGGTGCCAGGCCAATCCTAAGAATTTTAACCAACTGAAGTAATCAATCCACCAGTATGTAAATCAGAACTCATGAGTCAAGGTATACAGTCAAATGAATGTAGGAATTCCAGGGACAATGAAAATGAATAATTGTGGACCAAAATGAATGCAATAGGACAAAGACAGATGATCCTATGACTAGAACTTTATAAGCTCATAGGGTACGCTTGTGGGTCGGGGGGAGGACCTATTAATGAGGTCAGAAATGGTGGAAAATAATATTTTTTATAGTTTTTGGGTCAATGAAATCATAACACAAAAAATTTGATAATGAAAGTATCTCAGTCGGGCGTGGTGGCTCAAGCCTGTAATCCCAGCACTTTGGGAGGCCAGGATGGGCGGATCACGGGGTTAGGAGATCGAGACCATCCTGGCTAACACAGTGAAACCTCGTCTCTACTAAAAAATACAAAAAAACAAACAAACAAACAAAAAAAAAAAACAAAAAAAACTAGCCGGGCGAGGTGGCGGGCGCCTGTAGTCTCAGCTACTCCGGAAGGCTGAGGCTGGAGAATGGCGTAAACCTGGGAGGCGGAGCTTGCAGTGAGCTGAGATCCGGCCACTACACTCCAGTCTGGGCGGCAGAGCGAGACTCCCGTCTCAAAAAAAAAAAAAAAAAAAAAAAAAAAAATGAAAGTATCTCATTTCTCAGAACCATGACTTATTTCTATAGAAATCATTAAGGTATATATATATATATATACCTACCTTAATATATATATATATATAGGCATATATATATATGCATGTGTGTGTGAATACAGGAAAATATCACATAGATATTGAGGGCCTACTATAAGCTTAGTTTCATATCTTCACTTATATATAAATAGAAAGTTAAAATCCCAATTAAAGCCTTGTATCAGGTGTTTTCAGGAATATTAGAAAATATTAAGCATAATTGCGGCTCTGAGGACCTAATATTCCTACACTGAGGATGAGACATACATATGCAGCCAGCAAATAACAAGAAACATCAATTTCAATCTTCTTTTTCAAGACTAGACTGGCAATAATTGCTCATTTAAGATGAGGAAGAGGGCAAAAGAAGGCAACGTAACTGTGAATTGGAAAAGATGAGGCAGGCTTGATACAGTAAATGAAAGTGAAGCTGACCCATTACAATGGGAATTAGACCAATATATTAGTAAGTCGCTGTTGCAATCCATGCATAGAATGATGAGAATCAACCTAGGTGAGAATGGCAGTACTCAGGAACTAATATATCATTAAAAACTCATGTTATAAGTGAAAGTGATATGAAATATGCCATAAGTAAAGGGTCTCCTGTTGTTTTCTGGCAGCAGCCAGGATAAACCAAAGTGATTGCAAATTATGTCCTCTAGCAATCCACAAAATAGAGGCGTGTTTGAGCATATTTTATCTCAGATACAGGGCAAGAACCAAAATTGCAAAAAAGAAGATTAAAGCAGATATGAGTAAGAATCTACTGAAATGGTACTGAGTGAAACAGAAATTTGATAATTCATTAAAACTATAAAGCCTCTTTTGTGGATATTTTTAGGAAAAAAGTGTGTGTGTGTGTGTGTGTGTGTGTGTGTGTGTGTGTGTGTACACATGGGTTCATGCATGTCCCTGCACATTCTCACCACTAGTGGGGCAAATCAGGAGAAAATAACTTGATGGAATCTTTAGGTGGTTTCTGGTCTATGATTTCTGGGTACCATCTCTGTTTAATTAAAAAGCTATTCAACATGCACAGAAGATACTAAAAATGACATTAATATTAAAATAAAGAGAATTGCAGAGTCATTTTAGAATCATTATTAAACATTTAAATTTCCATTAAGGAAAATAGAACAATGAATCTTTAAAGGCTCCTAAATGGGTGGCACTCCACATTGTATATTCCAGCACTTATGAATAGCCAATTGTAAGTAATCCAAATTTCAAAAGACAACTGGCCTGGGGAGGTGTATACAAGTGATTAGAATTTCAAAGAGCTCAGAATAAATACCAGCTCTTTGATAGGATAATTTATGCATAAAGTGGCAGGAAGAGGTATCCGAGTTGTTGTTGGAGGTTTACACATAGCTATATTAGGAGTTTAAAGCAAGCTTTGGTAATTTTTCATGTATAAGGAAACTTTAGGCAAGATGCTTTTTCATATTAAGATGTTATTGATCAATGATAGACACAGAAAACATCCATATGACTTTATCATGAATAATAAAGCTATAGTATTTGAAAAAATACAAATTGCGATCTGTCTGCTAGGGCATCATTTCAATTGATGAATATCATCAAAACCAGCCCAAAGAAAACCGAGATAAATTAACATTCAGAGGGATACTTGTGCTCAATGTCTTTCTGTGACGACCAAGAAACCACAGGAAACTCTAAATCCATGAATGTATAGAGCTATTTAGTAATCTGTAGTTCTTTGGGGAAAAAAAGGCTAAAATAACCACTGCACTTCGTAGGCCAGTTGAGGATTTACACAGGTAATTTTAAAGAGGGCATCACAAACGATTTAGTATTTGACTTGCCTTTTTCCACAGGGTAAATATTAGAGAATGTAAGAAAAAGGCACCATTAAGAAGAAGAAACCACATTTATTCTGAATGTATACAAGATTTACAGCCCAAAACATTAAGTTTCAAAACCTCCCAGTCCTGCATGCTTGTGTTTAATTTGTTTCTTATGAGTATACCAGGGAGAATTTAAATTCCAAAGATCTATTTTGTTCTGGGAAACAGAACTCTCTGATTTGTATAGTGCCTATTACTGAGTCAATGAAATATTAACAAACGTAAAAGCTGCTAGGGCTGATGCATAACGTTTTGGGGGATTCATGGTACATATCTGAAAATTTCCCAGGCCCCCAGCTGATGCAGTTCTCAGAGCAGTATGACTGGGTCTCTGTTTGGATTCAAGTACATCACTCTATGCCTGGGTCCTAGCATCCCTACACATGAACTGCAGTCTGTCATCTCTCTCTCCCGGAGCTCAATTCAACAATTATTGCCTACATTTCAGGGCAAGTGAAGTGCCCGGGAGCATGCAATTGTGGGCACTTTGGATTTTGGAGCTAAGCCAGAACAACCCTTATTAAAAATCCTTGTGAGGAACCATCCTCAGATTGTATGGTGTGCAATGCAAGCTAATCATGCTTTCTTTGCTCAAACCAGTAATCTGAGAATGAGGCATTCTCTTAAAACAAATTAAAGGTACTTGCTTCTCAGAGTGGGAAGAAGACCGTATGATCTATCCAAGCAAGGATTTACGGGGCCTGAAACATGAATAATAAAAGGGGGTCAAAGATAGATCAGTGGTATGCAGGACAAAAGAGGGGCAAAATTTGGAAGGAAAGTAAGTTGTTGTTTAAAAGAAGGTACTATGGCTGAATATTTGTTTTGCTATTTTGTTGTCTTCTAATTTCAGAAGTCAGTGTGTAGGATAGGGCTTTGGTTGAGTAGCTTTGTCTGATTCTAATAAGGGATTTCTGAGGGTCTTTGCCTTCCTTGCCTGTTTAATTGCTACCTGATATAACACCTTTTAGCAAAGAGAATAGAATTCTGTTAAAAAAAAAAAAAAAAAGATGGTTAGCAGCAAGGTCAGGATTAAGCCATTCTTATGCAATTCTAAAGAGCAATTGAATATGGCCTCCACAATGAAAACTGTGTTAAAAATAAAATGCCTCTTTTCAGGCCTCCCTGAAGAGTCTGAGACTAGTTAAACCTCTTACTGGGATTTCTATGCTGAAAGGTTTTCATTCTGGCTTTAAGGAAACCAAACAGACTATCCAGTAAAAGACAAATATTTTATATTTCATATTATCAATGGATCCCAAACACGTGCTAGAATAGTACCTTATGTTGCTGACTCTGTTTCATGTAAGACTAATATACTTACTGAAATTAAGAGAGATAACAAAAGACTATAGTTTCTGCTTCCAAGATTTTAATTTCATGAATGGAATCCAACAACCTAGTAAAAATCTCAGATAAATGAGCTAGGCTTTAACTTAAAAGACAGAAGACAGGTAGAAAGCTGTGCTATGTCCATGTGAAGGAGCTCGAACCAGGCCTTCACTCTGAAGCAGGTATGACAGCTGGCTTCCTCAACCTGGTGCCTGGGGAAATATAACACTTTCTACAGTATATCTTTACAGAACTATCTGCGGTGGTTGTAGACCATACTGCATATTTGGTATATATGTGCAGCACAGCATACAGCATAAGAACATGGGACTGCAATTTAATCGACTGCAATTCAAGTGCATGTTCCCTTATTTACTAACTCTTCTCATAGGAAAGGTCATTTAACCTCTGTGAACCTCAGTTTCCTTATTTTTCAAAATGACAATATCAATAGCACTAATCACATAAGACTGTTGGGGGATGATGCTAAATATATTAATGAAATTAACATGAAAGATACCATATATGACCCAGAGTAAACACTGAAAATTAATTTGTATTCTTTAAGATGACAACACTAGAATATTTCTGCTTTATCACAGCCAGATGGAAGCTCAGTAGACTCTCAAAAGTAGTGGTTCACACAAGAGGAATAAACTACAGGCCAATTACATGAGTTTTCTGACACATTCCTCAAGGGAGTCTTCAAGAAAGTGGGTGCTCACAAAAGGAACCTGTGTAGGGTGGCCATACTTAGTAAATAAAAACATGAGACATCTAGTTAAATTTGAATTTCCTATAAACAAAAATATTTTCAGCACAAATGTGTTGTAAATATCATATACTTAAATGGCACATACTTACATGAAAAACATACACTCAAATGACATATACTTACATGAAAAAAATTACACATACTTATATGAAAAACATATACATAATTCAAATTTAACTGGGTATCCCGTGTTTTACTGGCAACACTATACTAGTGTCATTCCTTTTACATCCAGCCAAAGCACAAATTCACCTGTTGCCCTAAGCCCACTTTCTGTTGTAATAACCAGAGATAATATTTGTGGAGCACTTGTTATGCAACAGCCACCGTGCTAAGCTCATTCTTCGCAAAGTCACATTTAATGCCCACAATCCTATGAAGTTGGCATTTTTATTACTTTTTTTTTTCTTTTTTACAGGGGAGAACACTGAAACTCCAAAAGTGTAAGGGACTAACTTGTTTTCAACCATAGAGCTAGTAAGTGACAGATCTGCAATAAAATCCCAAGTCTCTGATATCAAAACTAATGCTTTAAATAATTATAACCCAGTTATGTCTCTGGGAAAAAAAATGAATCATTAACTGAATCCATTACAAATATGAAATGTTGCCAATCAAAATTATGTTAGTCTGGAGACAGGAGGAAGACGGTAGATAGGAGGCAGGGCTAAAGTGCATCTCCTACTGGGATGGACAGAACAGTAAGTGTAGACGTACACTGTGAACTTTTGTTCCAGGAACCACCACAGGAGCATACCAGGAAAACTGAAGGAATTCACAGATCCTTTGAAAGAAGTGGCACACTGCTGCAAATTTTGTGGGACAGGCAGAAAACTGTGAGTTCCAAAGTGTGAGCAGAGGAAACCTGTCTCAGCCATGTAAATTACTGTCCTAGTGCCTTAATTATTGTCCGAGTGAATGCACTAATCACTTAATCTTAAGAGCTTTGGTTTCCCCATCTATGAAGAAGTGATTAAATAAAAGAGTCTACATGTAAGGTGAAAAATAGTATCCTTGTTTGGGGAGAAGGTGAGATTTAGCTGACTATAAGTTACTACCAGGAGTTTAACAAGCTGTTATTGGGTAGAAAATCAAATCAGAAGGAGAAAAATAAGAAGATAATTGGAGTATCCAATAAAGGTGTCCTAGAACCAGTTACCCAATGACCAGTAGGTTATGACTCTGAGGCTGTTGTTAAAGGTAAGTTAAACCCTGAAGACTCTACAACCTTTACTGATAGGACACTCTAGTAACACCATATCCAGCCAACTCTATGATGTTTTGGCTCATAGAGCAATTTTTGCAAAAGGTGAGATTCCAACAGCTTTTCTACCTCTAGTCATTTATCATCTATTGCACTCCCCTAAGCAATCATACACTCAATGAATTTCAACATTAAAGGGTTTCAACTCAAAATTGTTCTGCCAACTGAAATTCTCCAGTGTTTAATGAAGATCATGCTTTCTAGGACTCCAGGTGTAGCAAGAAATTATGATGACTCTAATCTCAATAATAATAGTAATGTTTAGATTTCATAGTGTGCTTTAGAGTTTACATAATATTTTCATTCCCATTATCTCGTTCCATAATGTTTCACACATGGAGTTTAGGGGTGATACTTTTGAAGAAAATTATCAGTAACATGTGCATCATTATTTTACACATGGCTATTTATCCCAGATTATATCAAATATTATTAATATGTCAGCACTCCCAGTAGCTGCCTTCTAATGTCCTCTAGACAACCCTTTATTTTACATTATATCTCGCTCCTCTCCAATTCCTGAAGCCTTTTTCACTGTCTTCTGGAACTCTTCAGCAAAATCCTTGATATTCTTGTCTTAATGTTTTCTTTCCCTTCTTGTTTCAGTACCTAACTGAAACCTAGACACTGCTTTCCCTGAAGGCCTTCCACATAGGACTTGTTTTGTTTCCCTCATACCACTGAGCCTGAAGTCTCTAGATGACTGACAATGAGAGATTGAGGATGGCAATTTAATGGTATGGGGTTCAAAGCTTGGGGAAGGCTCAGGAAAGAGGGAGGAATAACAGTCTGGAAGGGCAATGCTGAGCAAGAGGAATATATTCCTCTCCTATAGGGACTATCATTTTTGAGGACTTTAGCACTCAGAAGCCTCTTATTAACTCCAATACTGATTCTTATCATAATTCTTAATGATTTCAGTCTTCAAATAGATGATCCTTCCAATAAATTCATATTACTGCCCTTTCACACTGCTATAAAGATAATAACTGAGACTGGGTAATTTATAAACAAAAGAAGATTAATTGACTCAGTTCTGCATGGCTGGGGAGACCTCAGGAAACTTACAGTCATGGTAGCAGTTGAAGGGGAAGCAGGCACCATCTTCATAAGGTGTCAGGAGAGAGGGATCAGGGGAAACCGCCACTTGTAAAAACATAAGATCTCGTGAGAACTCACTATCATGAGAACAGCATAGAGTAAACCACCCACATGATCCAGTCACCTCCCACCCCAGGTCCCTCCCTGGACACATGGGGACTACAAATCGAGATTTGGCGACACAGAGCCAAACCATATCATTCCACCCTGGCCCCTCCCAAATCTCATGTCCTTCTCACATTTCAAAACCAATCATGCCTTCCTAACAGTCCCCCAAAGTCTTAACTCATGCCAGCATGTAAAATAAAAAAGAAGTTAGTTATTTCCAAGATGCAATGAGGGTACAGACATTAGGTAAATACTTCCATTTCGAATGGGAAAAATTGGCCAAAACAAAGAGGCCACAGGTGCCCTGCAAGCCCAAAACCCAGCGGGGCAGTCATTAAACCTTAAAGCTCTGAAATTATCCTTGTTGACTCCATGACTCATACTTAGGGCATGCTGATGCAAACAGTAGGCTCCTACAGCCTTGGGTCACTCTGCCTCTATGGCTCTGTAGGGTACAGCCTTTGTGGCTGCTTTCACAGGCTGGTGTTGAGTGCCTGCAGCTTTTCCAGGCACATGGTACAAGCTGTCAGTGGAGAACCTCTGCTAGGGCAGTGCGGAAGGGAAGTGTGGGGTTGGAGCCCTCACATAGAGTCTCCACTGGGGCAAAGCCTTGTGAAGCTGTGAGAAGAGGGCCACCATCCTCCAGACTCCGGAATGGTAGACCCACTGACAGCTTGCACCCCTTTGTTTTGGCCAATTTTTCCCATTTGGAATGGGAGCTTTTACCCAATGCCTGTACCCTTATTGTATCTTGGAAGTAATTAACTTTTTTAAATTTTATTTTAAATGCTCATAGGTGGACGGTAGCTGCTTTGCCTCAGATGAGACTTGGACTTGGACTTTTGAGTTAACACTGGAATGACTTAAGACTTTGGGGGACTATTGGGAAAGCATAATTGTATTTTGAGATGTGAGACGGACATGAGATTTAGGAGCGACCAGGTACAGAATGATATAGTTTGGCTCTGTGTCCACATGCAAATCTCATCTTGAATTGTAGTCCCCATGTGTACATGGAGGGGCCTGGTGGGAGGTGATTGGATCATGGGGGTGGACTTCCCCCTTGCTGCTCTCGTGACAGTGAATGACTGTTCATAAGATTTGATGGTTTAAATGTGTGTGACACTTCACCCTTCACTCTCTCTCTCCCCTGCCACCTTGTGAAGGCGGTGCCTGCTTCCTCTTTGCCTTCTGCCATGATTGTAAGTTTCCTGAGAGCTCCCAGTCAGGCTTCCTGTACAGTCTGTGGAACTGTGAGTCAATTACACCTCTTTTCTTCATAAATTACCCCATCTCAGGTAGTTTTTTATAGCAATGTGAGAAAGGATTAATAAGATAGTCACCTTCAGTTCCATAAGTGTTGCTGGAAATGACATGATTTCATTCTTTGTTGTGACTGAGCAGTATCCCATGGTATATATATTCTACATTTTCTTTACCCAGTCATCCATTGATAGGTACTTAGGCTGATTACATGACTTTGCCAATGTGAATAGTGCTGTGATGAACACACAAGTTAAGGTGCCTTTTTACATAATGATTTCTTTTCCTTTGGGTGGTAAATACCCAGGAATAGGATTGCTTGGTCAAATAGTAGTTTTATTTTTAGTTCTTTGAGAAGTGTCCATACTGTTTACCATGGAGGCTGTGCTAATTTACATACCCACCAACACTGTATAAGCATTCCCTTTTCTCAGCATCCTCAACAACATTTGCTGTGTTTTGACTTTTTAATACTAGGCATTCTGAATGGCGTAAGATGGTATCTTGTTGTAGTTTTAACTTGCATCTCTCTAACGGTCAGTGATGTTGAGCATTATTTTCATATGTTTGTTGGCCACTTGTATGTCTTCTTTTAAAAAATGTCTGTCATGGCTTCCTATCTCAGGTGAAAATAGTAGTCATCACAATGGCCTCCAAAGTCCATTTTATTTTTATTTAATATCTCCATGCCATAAACAGTAATCTTCAAGAGAGATAGGGATGTTTAAACTTTTTGTTTACTGCTCTTTCCATAGTGTCTGGAAGAATTCTGGTCATGTAGTAAACACTCAATAAATATGTGTTTAATTAATAAATAAATCAGGCATTCCACGTACTAAAAAGAGATGTGATATTGAAGTTTCTGCTATAAATTTATTTCACTCTGACATTCTATATTTTGCTGAAGTGCTGTAGTAATAGTGATTACAATACCACCAAGAAAGCAACTTCTAGTATGTATGGTATATTTTCTGTGAGCTAGGCAGTGTGATAACTGATTTTTTTGTAGAGTGTCCATAATCCTTACAACAACCCTGAGAAGTAAGTGAACCTCAACAAGAATAACTGAGTAGCCCAAGGTTACCAAGCTATTAATTATCTAAGATTAAAGTAAAATTCTAGCTAACTGTAAATACCGCACTTTTTCCAGATAATACCCTACTGCTAGGGTAATTCATAATTCATGTATGAGTTGATGGAGTTTCTGTGTCTTCTAACTTTCTACTAAAATTTCCTCCTATAAAAATCTATTACTGCTGAGTCACATCTTACTATGCATTTTACATTAAAGCATAGGATAACTTTCATGGCTTTCATGGAGGTTATTGATTTTTGATTGTGTGTTAATACCTTAAAGAGTAGGTACCCCTTGACCAACATCCTCCCATTTCCTTTATGTCCCAGTCCCTAGAAACCACATTTTTCTCTCTGTTTCTATGAGTTCAACTGTTTTTGATTCCACATGTAAGTGAAAATTGTACAGTATTTGTCTTTATCTAGTTTATTCTATTGGGCATACTGTCCTCAAGGTTCATCTATGTCATCACAAATCACGAAATTCCCTTCTTTTCATGGCTGAATAATATTCCATTGTATATACACCACATTTTCTTTATTTGTTCATTGATCCACAAACAGGTGTGTATCTTGGCTATTATAAATAATGCTGCAATGAACATGGGAGTGCAGATATCTTCAAAATACTGATTTTGTTTCCTTTGTATTTGTTTCTAAAAGTGAGATTTGTTAACCATATGGTAGCTATATGTTTTTATTTTTTGAGGAAACTCCATATTGTTTTTCATAATGACTGTGACAATGTACATTCTAACCAGCAGTGAACAAAAATTTACTTATCCACATTTTTGCCAGCACTTGGCATCTTTTGTTCTTTTTGTTTCTGTTTGGTTTTATAATAGTCATTTTAACAGTTGTGTAGTGATAGCTCATTGTGATTTTCATTTGAATGTCCTGAATGATTAGTATTGTTGAATTCATTTTTATATAACTGTTGGTCATTTGTTTGTCTTCTTTTGAATGTCTATTCAGGTCCTTTGGATCTGTTTTAATCAAATTATTGTTTGTTTGGTTATTTTGATATTGAGGTGCATGAGTTCCTTATATATTTTGGATATTAATTCCTTATCAGATGTCTGGTTTACAAATATTTTCTTACATTCCATAGGTTGTCTTTTTATTTTGATGATTTTTCCCTTAGTTTTGCTGAAGCTCTGTAGTTTGACGTAGCCCTGTTTGTGTTGTCTGTGCTTCCTAATGTACAATATTGTTACTATATTTGATAATATTTTATTATATATCTGATATTTTCTAACAGAGTAGAACTTAAGTGTTCTCACCACACAAAAAAAATAGTAACTATATGAGGTGCTAGATGTGTTAACTAACTTGATTCTGGAAATCATTTTACAGTGTGTGTGTGTTGTATTTTGTGTGTGTGTGTGTGTATATATATATAATCATTTCATTATATACTCTAAACATATACAATTTTATTTTTCAATCATTCCTCATTAAAGTTGGATGAGAAGAATGAGAGCAGGTATTACTGGGTGTTGGGTCCACCAAAAACTTTGACAGTATTAAATGAAGCATTGATTGCTACCCATATATACTGTGAAAAGAAAATAAATCTTGAGAGTCCAAAATCAATAAGCTAAAGGGAAAAGTCAAGCTGGGAACTGCTTAGGGCCAACCTTCCTCCCATTCTATTCAAAGTCATCCCTCTGCTCACTGAGATAGATGCATTTCTGATTATTTCCTTTGAAAAGACTAATCAGAAACTCAAAAGAATACAACCACTTGTCTTATATCTACCTATGACCTGGAAGTCCCCTCCCAGCTTCGAGTTTTCCTGCCTTTCAGGACCAAACCAATGTACATCTTACATATGTTGACTGATGTCTCATGTCTCCCTAAAACATATATAAAATTACACTGTGCCCCAACCACCTTGGGCACATGAAACATACATACAATGACGCTGTGCCCTGACCACCGTGGGCCGTGTCATCAGGACTTTATAGATTGTTTACAAAATTTTGAAAAACAAGTTTAACTGGTTTCATGCTGTTTTTATTAGGGCTTATTGTTTGAAAAATTAAGTCTCTTCTCTCAAAGAATAAAGGTTTTCACCTTTTTTTGCAATCTTGCAATCTTTGAGTTATCACTTTGACTAAATGAGTGACTTATTTTACAATGACCTTTGGTACTATTTTGTAATATCAAGTGTTTTCAATTTTTTATATTTGACAAACTTTCCAAAGTCAAATTCTAACTTAGGTCCTTATTAATTTTTGATATTAGTCTCCTGAAGTCCAAAAGAGACATATTAAGCTTATTTGATATAATACAATCATACAGGAAGTATTGTTAAATATGAATCATGTTTGACCTTCTTTGGATTGTATTTATAAAAATGTGTTATTAGTGTATGTTCCAGAATTATATGAAATTCATGTGATTCTGATACATTTTAGCATATGCTATCAGTGTAGGTTGGTGTAAAAGTAATTGCGGGTTTTGCCATTATTTATCATGGATAAAACTGCAATTATTTTTGCACCTATCTAATAGTAATTATGATTATTATGTAAAATTTCTGTATGCCCCAGAAGTAACCAAGTTTCCTTGTCAATTGTGTCTTTAGCTATGACCGTTTTAAGACTTTTGTCATCCACAGTTGTTTTACTTTTATTCTTTTGAAAAGGTGTTTTTATAATCAGCATGGGACTCTGACAGGTGCTCCTGAATGCAGGTTTTGGAGACTGTGATACTCGAAAAGAGAAAAAACTTCGAAGACTCCTATGGAGAGCTGAAATGTTCATGAATATGAAGTAAAACGGGAGTTAGCTGCATGGACTGAACTAATAGAAGACTGAAATAATCCTTTTATGACTTTTTGCTGAAAATGTTGCTGATCCTCTCTTTGTTTTTCAGAGCCAATAAAACTTTTCTCTTGAGCTATTTACAGCTTTTAATAACTGAGTAAAGGATAATCCTGTGAAAAAAATGGAGCATATTTCTCTCTACATAATTTCTTCGAAATTTGGAAACTAGTGAGTATTCTTAACTTACAGCAATATAGTTATTTGCATAAGTGCAATAAGAAACTTCTCTTTCATAACAGGACACAATTGGAGACACTGGTTATTTTACCAGGGTTTTGACTGGAATGGCATACTATCAGATAAAGACTCCTTTAAGGAATCAAAATTTACTTATAGAGCCAATAAAAGCCCCTTGGGAAAGCTGGCCTCATATCTTGTCTACACAGTCCCTGTATAGGTTCCTGACCTGTGGTAAGTAACGAATGTCACTTTCTGACAGACCCAGGAGCCCCAAGCCTTCTTGAGACTTCTAGATGAGAAATTTACCCAACGAATACGGTATTTACAGGTACAGGCTGGGCTTATGTCATTAAAGTCAAATCCGAGATTCCTTATAAAGTTATAGCAAACTAATTTTTAAAAATGAAGAGACCATATGACAAATAATTATTTTTGCTGACCTTATGCAAATACTCCAGCCAAGTATAATAAGACTAAAATTTATTTTGCAAATGAATTTTTCTATGATTTGTCTTTAGTGAAAAAGGGACTGGAGAGAGAAATTATGTTTCAAAATAAACTATAGGATGCCTGTTTTTAGATTCTAGTCTTGCCTAATGTTTTTAAATTTTTATTATTTTCTACAGTTTGGACTGAATTTTAAAATTTCCCTGACTACAAGACTCCAAAATAATATTTTCATTTTTTTCCTTCCTCACCCATTTTTCACAATTTGAAATCACTGAAAATTAAGTTGTGTTTTCTTAAAGCCCTGAGAATCGAAATAAGACAACTTAAACTTCAGAAGAAAATAACAGCAACCTATTTACATACGTAAGTCACTTTCATACCTGCCTCCTGATGTATGGACTTCGGAGTAATATGGCCTATTGATTTTCCAGGATTATTCTCTTTTTGTTTGTTGTTGTTTCTCTCCCTTCCTCCCCCTATTTTCTCTTTGTAGAACGTGAGACTTCACAACCTGCTGAAAATGAGCTTTCCTAATAACGTGGGATGACTTATCTGTTTAGGAATAAACTATCTTAGCTGGCCATGAGAGATCAGAGGAAACCTGAGACCAAGGACTTATTTTCTTCTAAAATGCTTACTCTGAAAGATTTCAGGAAAAAAATGCGGTAATTGTGATAGGAAAATAAATCTTGGGACCCCAAAATCATTAAGCTAAAGGGAAAAGTCAGGCTGGGAACTGCTTGACTGTTCAGCTTGATATTCATGAACACTGCAGCTCTCCATGGGAATCTTGGAAGATTTTTCTCTGTTGTAGTGTCACAGAGTCCAAAACCTGCATTCAAGAGCACCTGTCAGAGTCCTATGCTGATTATAAAACCACCTTTTGAAAAGGATAAAAGTAAAAGCAGTTCATAAGAATTGCATTATTTTCAAAGTCATCCCTTTTGTCACCGAGATAAATGCATTTCTGATTGCTTCCTTTGGAAAGACTAACCAGAAACTAAAAAAAAAAAAAAAAAAAAAAAAAAATGCAACTGTTTGTCTCGTATCTACTTATGACCTGGAAGCCCTCTCTCTGCTTTGAATTGTCCTACCTTTCTGGACTGAACTAATGTACATCTTACATATACTGATTGATGTCTCATATCTCCATAAAACATATAAAACCAAGCTGTGCCCCAACTACCTTGGGCACATGTGGTCAAGACCTCCTGTGGCTATGTCATGGGCACACATCCTTAACTTTGGTAAAATGAATTTTCTATATTGACTGAGACCTGTCTCATATATTTGGGGTCTACAATATAAAATGTCATCTCCAGAGCTGGAGCCAGAACACAGTGACAAAGTAGTTATACAACTCCCACCAATATCTTAAGACACTTTGCAGCAGGTGTAATGGTGCTTTGTAAACTGTATATTGCTATATAGATGATTAAAATTCTGAATTTTTAAATAAAGGTGAACTTATATTATCAGGTATACCCCATATAAGCAGAACAGAGATTTTGAATAGGGTTCATAATTACATTTTTACATTAGCCTGAAGGAGCAATAATTAATACTGTTTACACTATAAATTTGATATCTCCTTCTACCTACTATGCTTTCTCTACCTTCCTAATATCAAATTATCTTTTAGAAACACACACACACACACACACACACACACACACACACACACACACACATATGTATATCTATCATCCATCTATCTATCTATCTACCTATCTATCTATATTTATTTATTTATTGTAATTGGGACAGAGTCTCTTTCTGTTGCTCAGGCTAGAGTACAGTGGCACAATCTCTCGGTTCGCTGAACCCTCTGCCTTTCAGACTCAAGTGATTCTCCTGTCTCAGTCTCTTGAGTAACTGAGACTACAGGCATCTAAATCAAGCCCAGCTAATTTTTGTATCTCTTGTAGAGACAGGGTATTGCCATGTTACCCAGGCTTGCCTCAAACCCCTGAGCTAAGGTGATCCACCCACCTCGGCCTCCCAAACTGCTACCATTACAGGCTTGAGCAACCACGCCAGGCCCTAGAAAGATGAATTTAAATTTTATCTACATGTTCTTATTTCCCACATACTCCACAATTCAGTGCAATTTCAACTCCTATCACTATAACGAATCTGCATTTTCAAATATCACCAGTGACCAACATATTGCAAGACACAATATTTTTAGTTCTTATTTTTCTAGGTTTCTCTGCTCTTTTGACACATAAACAGCCTTATTTCTCCCTGAAACTTTCTCTATTTTGGTTTATAATCTTAGTACTCTGTCCCAATTTTGCAATTTGGTATATGATGCATGCAACAATTTGCAGTAAAGACTTTGTTAATATAATTTGATATATATGTATTTAGGCACCACATATGTATACATGTACAAATACGTAAAATTTTAAAGCTTTTAACTATGGTTTTAAAATATAATTTATCAAAATATTACATAAATCGATATATTATATTAGATTTACCTTCTGAATAAATTGGCAACTTTTATGCAAAAGAAATTGATATTGATTGCCTTGTAGACATATTTATATTTTTCTATAATTATTGGCCTAGAATAATTAACACTTTATGGTAATTATAATCTTTAACCAACATAATCAATGTTTTTTTCTTCAGACCAAGAAATACTAGAGAATAAAAATCAAGAAATAATTTGCTGTTTATTTTTCCATGAATAAATATTTGAGATTATTTTAGCAATTTTTTAGAGGTAAAAACAAATACACACATGCATGAATACACACATACATGGGTGTTTAAAATATCATCTGATATAGTTTGGATGTCTGTCTTCTCTGAATTTCATGTTCAAGTGTGATCCTCAATGTTGGGTGTTGGGTCTAGTGGGTGGTGTTTGGGTCATGATGTAGGATCCCTCATGAATGGTTTGGTGCCCTCCCCATGGTTATGAGTGGGTTTTCACTGTATAAGTTCATGTGAGAACTCGTTGTTAAAAAAGCGTGGCACCCCTCCCCTTGCTCTCTCTTGCTTATCTCTTGCCCTGTGATCTCTACACACTGGCTGAAGCTTGCCTTCTGCAATGAGTGAAAGCTCCTGAGGCCTCACTGGAAACAGATATTGGCACCATGCATCTTGTACAGCTGGCAGAATCTTGAGCCAAATAAACCTCTTTTTTAAATAAATTAATTACCCAGCCTGGAGTATTCCCTGATAGCAATGCCAATGGACTAAGATATCATCCAAAATCACTTGTATTTTTGTTGTTCATCTATTTAGTCTGTTGTCATGTTAAGAAATAATTAAAATGTGTAATAACCAGTATTTTGTGTCTATTTTTTTAAATTGTCCAGATTTTCATATACTTAAACCTTTTAAAAATATATCCATTATTATAAATAATTGCTGGATTTTATACATATAATTTTTAATTTTAAACGATTTGTGAAAACAATAACTTTTTAAAGCTCATTAAATCAATGTGGGAAATATAAAATTGTGAATTGCAAGGAAATTAGCCCTGGTCTTGAATGATCCAAAATATTTTGCTAACATTATTTGTGCGTGGCAAACTAATACTATGAAAACTCTGAATCATGCCAAATGTCTTATTTTATCTTGAAACTAAAACCCTTTCTTATTTATCTCATAGCTATAGCAACAAAGGGTATTACGTAAATATACTTTTCAGTGTCCACAAAAAGAAACACTGTTTAATATATTTGCTTTATTGTTTTCATTTTTTAGGCAATATTGATTATCTAGATTGCATATTCTTAGAGTACACAAAAACAAGTGAATTATGTTTTGATCAGATAATCTTTCAAGTTTCATAAGGGAGGGGAAAGAAAAAATGAGGAGAGAGCCAGCTCCAGACAAATATGAAATTATTACGACAGGAAGGAAGCTTCAGATAAATATGAAATTATCATTGTAAAAGGCCGATTATGTTATTTCTGCAAAGAGAGGAAAGAAAGTTTAGATGTAGAAAAAGATATTTGACATATACACACACAAAAGAGAATATCACACAGTCAGTTTTGACATGAGTTGGGCCACTGACAATTTTAAGTCATACATTTAAAAAGCCAGCACTTATTAATCTTTAATGTACAGAAAAAAAGGGTAAGTCTGTCACATTAAACAAAATGATGCCTCTTTCAGACAAACATGACAGTCTCCTCATGAGAGTTTATTTGCTTTGATTCTAAGGCACTACTCACATGAACAATTTTGGTCATGTCAAAAGCTCCACCAAAGTCGCTACTACTACTCCACCTTGTCCCTGATGAAATGGTTCCAGTTAGAAAAATAAGCACAAAATTTAGCCTTCTAATAAGAAAACATGAAGGAAGCAGGCATTCAGTCTGTAAAAGGCATAGTTTTAGAAGTAGAATATCCCATGAAAACTGAATGATCTGTAAGAACAGTGTTTTTGTAACTTAGTGAATCCGGTGTTTAACTAAAGGTAGATCATCGCTAATCAGAGGCCAGACAAAGCCTCCTGATTCTGGGAAGCTGAAACTAAATAGAACAATTATCTGGAACCAAAGGCAGGACTGAGGAGGAGGTCTTTTTCAGATTTCATAATGATGACCCATGATAATGATTGTCCCAAGGACCCTTGTCTGAGGAGGGATTCTGAATACCTCAACACCTGGGAGCAGTTCAAGGATGACTTGACTTATACTTGTCCTCTGTTCATAGACTTTTCTTCTTATGGGCAAACATCATTCAAGACACTAGAACAGTAGACAGACCACAGGAGCATGTATTATAAAGCTTCAAAACAATTTACCAAGGAATAATACACGTCTCATCAGGTAACATAATTATTCCAACTGACCTCATTGTATTCCTAGGAAAATAAAACAAACCCAATGTTGAAGAGCTTCAGTGAAATAGTAGAGCTTAATTCATAACGAATTTGCTTTTTAGCCATGGGAAAGGTAGAATATCAAACAGAGAGAAACATATGGACTCTCCAACACACATATTATGACTGAGTTGAGGTTCCTGGTTCAAAGCAGAGAGTAGTACATCAGCTAAATCTTAGGATAACCTCCATTTCTGTCGATGCCCTCCAAGCAAAGACCACCAGGAACATGTAATTAGTTAAGTTGTATTTATTACTTACTGCAGGAAGGAAGAATGTGAACCATAGAAAGGATTTATCATAGAAAGAACTTACTTAATTTGCGCTCATGTTAGATTATTTTGAGGAAGGTTTAAGGAATGAGGGTTTCACTCTGGATTGGATGCTGTTAGGAAGTGGGCTAATTCTATGATTAGATATTTTAATAAATCTAATATATAGGGAAGGTAGACCCAGAGTGAGGCTAAAGCTGTAATAGTAAAGAAGCATCAGCCATTCATATCAGCCAGGGTAGGGGAATGTTTGATATTTTTTAGCTTGGACAATGTTCGTGTTTTGCTTGTGTTCAGTAATGTTCACAAAACTGTCTTTTTGTCTTGATCCATCATGGTCAAAGAGTGGCCTTGTTTGATGTTCTGTGACATTGTTTATGTTCAACAGGAGAATACCAAGGCCTAGCAATGAATGCAATACTGTCTTGTAGCAATGCGCAGACAGTGATCATATCAGTCCAGCGTCTGGATGTCACTGGCTGCTTTTCTCTTTTCCATCTTAATCCAAGCCATTTTTTCCTAGGATCAGCAGACATTATTTCTGAAGACAAATGTAATGTAAGCAGTGGGTAAAAGTTTTCCAGTGGAGAATAAATGTGTTATAAATGACCTAAAAAGTCCACATCAGAAATACGTTGTTAAATTATCAAGAAATATCTCAAATTAGCTCCTGTATAGAAAAAATGGAAGTGATAAGAGATATATATATATATATATATATATATATATATATATATATATGACAAAATGATGTTCTTATGACTTTTTCATAAATGGTTCAAACAGGCTTATTTAAGAGCCTATTTTGAGTGAGAGTTCTAGTTAAAAGTGTCTAAATGAGAACAATATACCCATTTTGCTCAGCACAGAAAAGCTCTACAATTTACCGGAGAGATAACAGAACTGTTGCACAGACAAAACCAAAGCTTGTAAAAAACTTTTTTACCACTGGCCTAATAATAAATCATCCACTCTTAGTATTTTCATCTGCCGTTGATTTCTGGAGGTTGAACAAGTTTGTGACTCAGGTGTTTAATGTTAGTTGGACTAATTTATTATCTCAGTGCCATGCTGGATTCATGTAGGCAGCAATGGAATTGAAGGGAACAGAAAGAAACTTGAACTCATTAAATGGGTTTGGGCAAGAGGTCAGATAAACAAGTGTTAAGGGGACATAAATACTAGAGGGTCACATCACGTGGACCTCCAAAATCCATGTCAATTGTCAGGCCTTATGAGGTTGGGTGGATGACTAGAAAACTGAAGCAGATATACTGCACCAGCCATAAGTAAGGGGTAGAGTTACTGAGGCAACTTCAGGTACTTTCTCACTGCTAATGGTGAACTTGGCCTGAAGAGTTGCAAGACCCTTTGGTAAGAAAAAAGGTATACCAGAAAAAAGGTATAAGAAAGATCCTATAAATAAACTGCTGGATGGACTAAAATACACAACTGAAGTAGAAAGCTCAGAAAATAAATCACTCTAAGACACAGATTTTACCTTCTCTGATAGCGGTGATATTATTTAGTCTATTATTTAGTCAACATTTTGTCTTTTTAATAACCTCCTGGAATGGGTTCATATTTGTCCCATATTGTTTCTGCTGCTTGTAGAGTCTCTAGCATGGTTTTAAATAATAATTACTTTTTCATGGGAATAATCACTGTACTAGACACTATATTAGGGACTTTAATCATTTTTAATTCTCATAACAATCTTGCAAAGTAGGTATTACTGCCATTTTACAAAAGAAAATAGATGTTCAAGGAAGTGAAGTATCTTAATCAGGTTCAAATCACTGAATCTTGGATTTTCTTGTTCCTATATTCAGCTGCCCACTTTTCTCATTACACCACTGCTTGTTCTAAGACTTAGCACTTTTGAGTCATGTCTTCTTGATCACTTCAGTAAAAATGTCACCTTTCTAGACTAGGCAATTCTTCACCTGAGCCTCTGTCTCTCACAGTAGCTCCTTAGGTATATAATTTTCCACCAGAGACAAGCACAAACCAAGAGAAGTGAAACAACCACTACTTTTGTGATTCATCCAGTGACTCTTCTCTCTGTGGGTTTTCCTGCCTCTCATCCACTTCCTGTGTCTACAGGGCTACCCTATCTACTCAGTTTTCTACCTCCAAAACCACTGTCATGTGTATATTGAGTAATGCAAATGTTAATATGGTAACATGGTGCAGTAAGTGGCACACATTTATTGCATTTTAGGACTGTTTAAGCTTCTATGAATCATATTTTAATTTTTAATTTGGTGAAACAGAGACACACAAATAACTTGTAGCACAGGAAGATCACAGAATCGAAGGCTCCACTGGTCGTCCCCCTCACAAGGACACAAAATTAACAACTACCTACACAAAAATGTCGCCTTCATAAGAAACAAAAATCAGGTGAGCACTCACAGTGCACAGTTTTAAATTCATGTCACCGAAAGAGGCACTGAAGAGGTGGGAAAACAGTCTTGAATGACACCACCCCTACCCCTTCATGAGCAGTGGCACATATATAATGCATATTTATATATATTTTATATCTATCACATGTAGAAACATTACATATATATATATATATATATTACTCTTTTTAACTTTTATTTGAAGTTCAGAGGTACAAGTGCAGGTTTGTTTCATAGGTAAACTTGTATCATGGGAGTTCGTTGTATAGATTATTTCATCACTAAGGTATTAAGCCTAGTATCCATTAGTTGTTTTTTTTTTTCTTTTGGTATTGTCCCTCCTGTCACCCTCCACCCTACAAAAGGCCCCAGTATGTATCATTCCCCTCTATGTGTTCATGTGTTTTCATCATTTAGCTCCCACTTGTAAGTGAGAACATGCGGTATTCGGTTTTCTGTTCCTATGTTAGTTTGCTAAGGATAATGGCATCCAGCGCCATCCACACCCCTGCAAAGAACAGGGTCTCATACTTTTTTAAGGCTGCATAGTATTCCATGGTGTATATGTACCACATTTTCTTTATCTGGTCTATCATTCATGGGCATTCCATGTCTTTGCTATTGCAAATAGTGCTGCAATGAACATATGCATGCATGTGTCTTTATAATAGAATGATTTATATTTCTTTGGGTACATACCCAGTAATGGGATCACTGGGTTGAATGGTATTTCTGTCATTGAGGAATCACCACCCCGTCTTCCATAATCGCTGAACTAATTTACACTCCCACCAACAGTGTATAAGCATTCTTTTACTCCACAACCTTGCCCACATCTGTTATTTTTTGACTTTTTAATGATAGTCATCCTGACTGGTGTGGGATGGTATCTCATGGCAGTTTTGCTTTCCATGTTTCTAACGATCAGTGATGTTGAGTATTTTATTATCTGATTGTTGGCCACATGTATGTCTTCTTTTAAAAAGTGTCTGTTCATGTCTTTTGCCCACCTTTTTAATGTGGTTGTTTGGTGTTGTTGTTTTGTGTGTAAATTTGTTTAAGTTCCTTATACATGCTGGATAATTGACCTTTGTTGGATGTATAGTTTGCAAAAATTTTCTCCCATTCTGTAGGTGGTCTGTTTATTCTGTTGATAGTTTCTCTTGTTGTGCAGAAGCTCTCTAGTTTAACTAGATCCCATTTGTCAATTTTTGCTTTATTGCAATTGCTTTTGTTGTCTTCTTCATAAAATCTTTGCCCATGCCTATGTCCTAAATGGTATTGCCTAGGTTGTCTACCACTTTTTGCATATTTTGGGTTTTACATTTAAGTGTTTAATCCCTCTTGAGTTAACTTTTGTATATGGTGTAAGAAGGGGTCTGGTTTCAATCTTCTTCATATGGCTAACCAGTTATCCCAACACCATTTATTAAACAAGGAGTTCTTACCCCATTGCTTGTTTTTCTCAGGTTTGTCAAGCATCAGATAGTTGTAGGTGTACAGTCCTATTTCTGGGTTGTCTGTTCTGTTCCATTGGTCTATGTGCCTGTTTTTATACCAGTACCATCATGTTTTGGTTACCGTAGCCCTTTTGTATAGTTTGAAGTTAGGTAGCATGATGCCTCCAACTTTGTTCTTTTTGCTTAGAATTGCCTCGACCTCCTTGGCTCCAGTGGTCCTCTGACTTCAGCTTCCAGAGTAGCAGAGACTACAGGTGTCTGCCATGCCTGGCTATTTTTTGTATTTTTGGTAGAGAAGGGGATTGACTATGTTGCCCAGGGTGGTCTTGAACTCCTGGGCTCAAGGAATCCATCCACCTTAGCCTACCAAAGTGCTGGGATAACAGGCGTGAGCCACCACACCTGGCTTTAAAAACTGGAAAATTTTTAAGGGGTAACAGATGAGCTACCAAGACATACTGAGCATCAATCTTGGTATGTATAAATTTAATTCTATAGTATTTCAGAGAAGCTCTGTGTATGTCAAAGGAAAATAAAATTGCAAATAGTTTCATTTAACATAATTTTTTTCTTTTTTTTTGAGACAGTCTCACTCTGTCGCCCAGGCTGGAGTGCAGTGGCGTGATCTCGGCTCACTGCAAGTTCCACCTCCTGGGTTCATGCCATTCTCCTGCCTCAGCCTCCCGAGTAGCTGGAACTACAGGTGCCCACCACCATGCCTGGCTAATTTTTTGTATTTTTAGTAGAGACGGGGTTTCACTATGTTAGCCAGGATGGTCTTGATCTCCTGACCTCGTGATCCACCTGCCTCAGCCTCCCAAATAACATAATTTTTAAAATTTAAAATTTTAAAATGCTACTTTTTAATAAAAAACTGAGGAGACAGTGGCCTCATCATGAATTATAAGCCCCACATCATGTATCATTACCATTTTCAAGTCAAAAAATGTTATTAAGAGCTTTTATAATTTTTACAGAGAAAGCCTGAGCGAGAATAAAATAATTTGAAGGTGGATGCAAAGAGCAAGTCCATCTTCAAATCTGTATTAGGCTTCTGAAGGCAGCAGCAGAAATTTCTGGAATAAAACCAAAACCTCCACATTCGGCTCTGGAAGCAGCATATCCTCATGAGCATGTGGAACTCACCTGCCCAGCTTTATTTTCCTTGCTGCGTTATTTTCTCTTTATGTGGGAAACTTTTGCTCCAATTTCACACAATGGCCTTGTGTGTGGTGAGGTGGACAGCTGACAGAAAATGCATGGAGGCATGATGGGTAATTGTATATTGTTAATTTGGATGTAGGCTGCATCTCCATAAAATTATTAGTTCATTACATTTCAGACAACCTATACTGTGGGAAAACTCAAAAAACTGTAACTTTTCTCATTCACAAGGGAATTAAGGTATTTTAGCCCCTAAAAAGAAACCAGCCCCCTTTCTCCAGGGCAGGACCATAGCTTAATATATAGGAAAGAGCTAGGACCTACATGGGATAAAGCAGGTAAATCTAAGAAATGTTCTGCAGGTAAGGAGATTTCTTCCTTGTTGCATGCACACACACAAACACACACACACACACACACGCACGCACACATGCACACACAGACACACACAGCCTAGCAGGCAGAACAAAATCGGTGTAGCAGCAGATAAAAAGAACCAAAACAGTAGTAGTAGCAAGACAATGCGGAGAAGAACATGCCTAGTCAGCACCCCAGTGAGCAAGAAAAGGAGAGGGCTTAATATTTTTTTAAAGATTATTAAAGTAATTACCTTTTCAAGTAGATTTTTCAATTATTGATTCATTCTGAAGGCCACGAATATCATGCACAACAAAACATTAAAACTTATTTGTCTGTATATAATACTAGAGATTGGAAATTTTCATGTACCCTCTTTATTACTGAAACATAAAATCAATCCTTTTCTTTTTGTTGCTTTTGGTTGCAATTACAGTGATTCAGTAGTCAAAATTATTTTGGTATCAAATGACACATCAACTCAAACTACATGAAGCCATTAAATGGCATTCTATTAGTTTATGAAACCAGGTAGGAGGGACAGGATTTTACTAGAATTGATAAATGAGCATTGAGGAAGCTTTTGCATTTTTTTTTTTTTTTTCCTTGAGTCTTCCTTCAGTTGTAGGCATAAAGGAAAATAAAACTGCCAGGGTAACTTGACATTCTGGTTAATAACGCAGTTGAGAGAACATTGCTGATCAAAGTTCATTACTTTCACTTTGAGTCTTCCATATTTACCACTAAGTATATGCCCTGCTCCCTCACCACAATTACAATTAAATGGAATCATAAGAAATAAAGCATATGTAAAATATTTCATTCGGGATTTTATTTGGGATTTGTGGTAGCAGTCGTAAACTAGCGCAGCTATCATCACAGGCTTTGTGAATTTATTGTAATATTTCTCTGGAATTTCAGTTGTGTCTGGCCAATTTTTTCCATTTCAATTTAATATAATGGTATGTTTCCGAGTAGGCGTAGATATTTTAAATCACAGATCTCAATCCCTCCTACACACAAACATACCTTTGAAAACACTTATGCAATTTTGAGTTATTACATCAATTAACTGGGAACAGGCTGAGGTTGAAGTGAATAGGGAGCATCATAACCATTCCACAATTTATTTCTAGGAAACAAGAAATAAAGATGCTTTTTATCAAAACAGAGATTTCAGAGGAAAGAGATGAAAGAAATATAAATTATTAGTGTATTTTAAACCTGTGATTACAAATGCTACTAAATTTTAGGAAGGGCTTAATGCCCGAGGAGCGGAGAGGGTCCATCCAGGCCCCATCTGGGAGAAAAACAGGGTCTCCTTATCGCAGAATATCGTGTGTTGGGCTACATGAGGAAAGAGAGTGTCAATGTGTGATATAGAAAGGTAGGGAGAGGAAGGCAAATCATAAGTTGATGAAACATGGATGGTAGCTCATTGCTTATTTCCAGAGGAGATAAAATGTTGTGTACACTACTGCCACCAGCCTCAAGGCACAGGCCGTGTGTCATGTGGCCATGAATATCTTTTGTGCCCAGGTAGATACTAATGTCTTAGAGTTTAATAAAAGTGTCTCTTTTTTTTCCTTTTAAATTTATATTTATTAGCCATTTTGGAACCTTTCAAGGATACATAAAAGAATTACAAACACCCAGGTACCCTCCCAGATTAAATGATGTTAATTAACCCCTTGGTCATTTACCTAGATCATTGATGGGGTACAATAGCAGAGATCTAGAGATTGCTAGTTGATCATCAATATCCCTTATTTTTGTAATTCTTCTTTCCCTCTTCTGAAGTAAAAGAACCCCTGATTTAGCTCCCCAGAAATAAAGGCTCTATGCCTCATCCACCTTTCAGACAATGTGTGACAGTGTGATAAAGTTATGGACAATGGGATGTGAGTGGAAAGGTCACCTCCTCCTTCTTTTCCCTTTGCTTCACACTGGAATAAAGACTTGGTGAAGTGGTGAGCCATGTTGAACCAGGTTGTGTGATTTAATACATTGAAAACAGGAAGATAATAAGAGAGAAGGAATCTGAGTTTCTGACCCTGTGTATCACTCAAGCAGCCATTAATTTCTCACATCAAGCGTGTTATGTGAGGAAAAAAAAAAAAACAAAAAACTTTAATCTTGTTTAAGCCACTCTTAACTTTGGGTCTCTATTCTAGCAACCAAATCTAGATCCTAACTAATATAAATATTCATTACATGCTTACTATACACCAGACACTCTTCTAGGCCTTAAAGTAATAAACAAATAAACAATAATCCTTACTCTCATGGAGCTTAAATGTTAGCAGAGGAGACACATAGTGGCAACAGAAGTTGAATACAGAGAATGTTAGATGATGGTGCAAAAGGCTATGGAGAAAAATATAGCAGGGAGAAGAAGGGTGGTGTGGGAGTTGCCATTTTAGATGAGGTAGCTTGAGAAGGTCTCACTGACATTTAAGTAAATATGTAAAGGAAGTGAATAAATGAACCATGTAGATATCTAAAGGAAGAACATTCCAAAATAAGAGAACAGTAAATGCAAGCAAGAGCCACGAGGCAGTAACATGCCTATTGTCTGTGAGTAACAACAAAAGAGAATAATACGGCAAGATTCCATGAAACTAGGTAGGAAAGTCGTAGGACATGAGGTGGCAGAGCAAAGTGGCACATGGAATAGAGCTCTGTGGCTCATTATAAGAACGTCCACATCAAATCAATGGGTGTAGTATAAAGTGGTCATATTCCAGATACATTATAAAATTACAGCCAGTGGCACTTGCTAACACGTTTGATGTGGGGTGTGAGAGAGAAAAAACAAGGGTGGCTCCAAGTTTTCTTGGCCAGAGCAAGGAAAGGAATGCAGCGTAATTTCCTGAAATAAGGAAACCCATGAAAGGAGCAGATTTTGCTGGGAAAATCAGGTCTTTGGTTTTGGACAGATTAACAGAAATCGAGTTGTAGATGCTAAATGAGTAGCTAGATATGTGCATCAGGAGTTCTGTACAGGGGTCTAAGCAGAAGATATAGCTCTAGGGGGCATCAGAATATACGTGGCATGTAAAGCCATGAACCTGGGTGAGGCAATATAAGAACTGTAAATAGAAAAGTAAAAATAGTCTATAGCTGTACCACTCTGAATGTGCCTTATCTCAGCTGATCTTGGAAGCTAAGCAGGGTCGGGCCTGGTTAGTACTTGGATGGGAGAAAAATGAAAACATTCAAGTCCTGGACACTTCAATGTTTTCAAGCTGGGGAGATGAGGAGGATCCAGCAAGGGAGATGGAAAAAGAGCAATCAGAAAAGGAGGAGGAAACCCAGGAGAGAACAGTGTTCCAGAAGTCAGGTGATGATAGTATTTCAGAAAGTAGAGAGTAATCAACTGTGCTCACTGCTATTAAAAAAGCAAGTAACAAGAGGAATAAGAATGTGCTATGGGATGGAGAAACGTGGATGGAATTCGGTAACTCTCACATGGCTGTCTTAGTGAATCTATCATTTTATTATTTTCATCACATAAGGATCATATTATTTCAGAGTAAGAAGGCTACAAAAGTCATCCATCCAAACATTTAACAGAGATTACAGAATCCATGAAAACTGTTTGTTCAGCCTTTCTTTAAGCATGTCCAGTGGCAGTTTGCTTTCAACTATGTGAGACAATCAATCCATTTTGGGGGAAGTCATAGTTGTCCCTTGCGTTGAATATGTGTGCATTTTAATTTCTATTATCCAAAGTTCTGCTTTTGTGGTCACATAATATAAATTACTGCTGCCAGGTATACAGAAGGCATTTCTGTTTTTTTGAAAAATCTCACATTCTTTAACTTGCATCAGATACGAATCTTCTCAGGGTGGCATCTGAAAGTATGATAATAGCCCCAAAGCAGCCACTGTCCAGGTTCAGGGGGATCCTGCTTGGGTCTGTCTTATCTCACCACTCCATTCCTCAATGGCACACAGTAAAAGAAGCTCCTCTCAAGGGCACCTGATCTCTGATCATTGTTCCCCACTCCCACCTCCAAATATGGTTCCTCTCCTCCAGACCACAGTTCTGTGATTGGCTGTCACTCAACCTCATCTGTTAGCATCTGCCTACCTCAGGTCTCTTCTGTTACCAAGCCATTGCAAGTTCCTTCTCCAAACTAATTAGAGGCCAGATGTGCACAACTTTGTGATTGGTTTACCTGGTCTGCAGTCCTTACTCCATAGTGCACAACTGAGACAATCCAGGTACTTCCCAGATACTCCTACCAGTGACCACTGAATCCAATGCCACCCCAAATATTACTCCATATCCTAACCCCAACCCACCCTAACACAGAGTCAAGACATAGAGAATATGGCCATCCCACTGTAAAACAGTATTGACACAAGCTCACTCTAGTGGGCATGAGGATGACTTCATCCCGATTGTTACATCTACTTGATACCCATGGGTGAGAGCATGTTCCAGAAAAAAAAAAAAAAAAAAAAAAAAAAAAAAAAAAAACAGGTTTAAAGGAAGGGTAGAGGCAACATGGGTTGCTAAAAGTCACTAGTTGTCTGATTTCCCACATATTCAGAAAACTTCTCCAGAAGACTTACCAATGTCAGCCCAGTGCTATTTGGCCTTGAATGGGAGCCAATTCACTTTGAAGAGTAGGACCTGTTGAAGAGTAGGCCAACAGATAATCCATTGATAATCTCTGCTCCAACATAATTAGAATTCCATAAGACTCTTTTGTTGTATGCTTAGCTAGTCCCAGGACAGAGAAGAGCCATGTAATCTGAAGTGGCTCTATGCTGAGTAAAGCAATGCCCATATAGATCCAAATCTTTGCTCCTCACTCTCTTTCTCCATTGTTAGCTACTCAAACAAATAAAAATAAAAACAGAACAAAAAAACCCTCTTTCAACAAAACACTCAATTACATGTATGCCCTGTTCTGCCTCCCTGGGTTGATAAATGCTTTTCAATGGATCTTATTACTTCCCCAAACCCATCTCTTACAATAATTAAACTTACATACATGAGCAGTCAGCGTTTATTTGTGTCATTTCACCAGGCCCTATTCTTAGAACTAACAGTCATTCTCTCTGCTTCCGCCCCACTAGCTGAAGCTCTCAGCCTTGAACTAATCATAGACTTGATTAGGTTGACTACTTTGCCTTTGTTTTACCCAAGGAGTAGCTCCCAGAATAGCAGCCTTTCATAAAGAGCATAAACCTCAGAGCAGAACCTACACACACTATTGACAGTCCAGCTTTCTCAAAGCACTCGACATTCCCTTCTTCCTCACATTCCTACATATGTGGGATGCCTACATATTCTAATACCAAATGTATCTAAACGTATTTCCAGAATGCTTTAGGTAGGCAGTTTCTCTACCATCAGATTTGTCTTCAAATTTGTTAAAGTAGTAGTTATATTTCATGATACTTATAGTCATATAGTTAGTTACGATTTGTTATGGTTGGTTACAAATACTACCTTTTATGGTTACCAGCTATAGTTATGATCAATTATGGCTAGTATTATAAGTTCTAACCAGTTGTGGTTGCTGGTTGTAGCTACAACAAATTAGTTGCAGTTTCTGGTTTATAACTGCTAACTAGTCATTGTTACTAGGCATAGTTACTAACTAGTTGTGGTTACCGTGCTGTGGCTAAAAACTAGTGGTAGTTACTGGATTGTGGCTAACTAGATTGGTAGCTGATGCCAATTTGTGACTGCTAATTAGTTCTGGTTACCATGTTGGGCTACTAACTAGTTAAAGTTTTCCCGTTTGTGATCATTAAGTAGTTGGGGTGGCTGGCTTGAAAATAGCTTGTACTTACCAGTTCATGACTGCTAACTAGTCATGGCTATAATATGTTGCTACTAAAATGTTGTAGTTACTCACTTCTGACTGTTGACTAGTGCTGGTTACCTTGTTGGGGGGATAACAAGTTGTGGTGGTGAGTTTGTGACTACAAACTAGTAATGATTCTGCTTTGTGGGTGCTAAGTACTCGTGGTTTCTACTTTGTAGTTGCTGTTTTGTGGTTTCTATGTAGTTGTGGTTACTATGTGTACTTGTTAACAAGTTGTGGTTACTGACTGTGGTTAATAACTAGTTGTGGTTTCTAGTTATGGCTAATTGGAGTTGTGGTTAGTTATACTTAGGTCTGGTGTACTTGTGGTTGGTTGTAGTTATAGTTAAAGTTGATTATGGGTATAGTAATACAGAGTTATAGATTCGTTATAGGTAGTTATATTTATAATTATAGTTTTTGGCTATAGCTATAGTTGTATATAGTTACGATGAGAATTGTTATAAATGGTTAGTATTATAAAGTGTTAGAATGTAAGAGTTGCAGTTATTTAATATGGAATGTAATCTATTCAATTACATAACCAGATCTTCCAAAACTTTTATGATCTGTGGTCACTGAACTGAACATACTGTTAATATTTAGTTCCACTACATTCATTCGGAAGTAGTTCTAAAATATTGGAGTAAGTAATACTTGTGAAATCGGTCACATGACTAAAAAAAATCAAAGCTTAAGATGGTATAATTTTGATATACACACATGCATGTGTATACATATGTGTGTATGTATTCACTCTAGGCTATATAAAATATATAGCCCTGGATTATATTGTGATAGGTCTTCATTCATTCATTCAGCAAATATTTTTGAAGTATCTGCTTTGAACAAAGCACTATTCCAGAAGTGGGAAACATATCAGTGAACAAAAGAAAGATTATTTTCCTAACCTTCTAGTGGCATGAGGCAGACAAGAGACCATAGGCACAAAGAATGAGTTAATTATATAATAGGTTAGGAGGTGATAAGTTCTGTGGAATAAAGAAAAGATACAGTAGGATAGAGCAAAACGGATGTGCCTTGGGGTGAGGGAAGCCTGCAATTTTAGAAAAGATGGCCAGCATAGGCCTCAATGAAAAGGTGGCATTTGACCTGAAAGGTGTAAGAGGGTCAGTGCTGTGGATGTATGGAAAAGAATCATCCCAGGATGAAGCAGCAGCCAGTGCAAAGGCCCTAATTAGGGAATGAACCCGGCATGATCCAGGGGGAAGCAAGGAGTCCAGTGTGGTTGAAGCAGAGTGGAGTGAAGACTCTTCTCCGTGCATCCACCACGTACTGTGCCCCAATACACTGCTGCCCTCCCCCTATCCTCCGCACTGTCACCTTGCCATGCTATCACCTGGCACACTGTCACTTTTCTCTCATGGGACTTGGACAGCTAACTCCCCCTCTAGGGATAGTTTCTGCCTCAGGTTGCCGAGACTCACCTGCCTCTCCTTTTATACTTAAGTGCCCCACTGTGGCTCATTCAAGCCCTGCATTCCAGTGCCCGGCGAGGTTATTCTCCCATGCAGAGGCCATCCAGCGCTACTCCCTGGTCACCTGCTGACTGTGGCACGGGCAGCAGTGCCTCAACCTGACCTCAGGAAGGAAGCTTGGCAGGTGCTTGTGGTTCCTGGAGGTTCAGGAGAGGGAAGGAACACAGAGGTGGGAACTCCAGAACGCAGTCCTTAGCTGAGGAAACAGACTGACAAGAGCAACAGCTAGATCCCTGTGGACAGGCACCCACCAGCTTTGCATCAGACTCTTCAGCTCATTTGATCCACCTGAGAGATAAGGATCAACTCGAAGGGCTTTCCCAAGCTCACACAGTTTGTGAGGTTTGGAGCTGGGATTTGCATGAGGCTCCTGGGTCCATGCTCATAACTGCTGTCCCGTGCTCACTCAAGTCCCGTGTCACCTGTAGGTAAAAGCAGACAATGGGACTCAACATTCTTTCGTGTCTCATCTGCCTCTAAAGGGTTGTGAAGCTGGTCAGAAGAAAAAGTCTACAGGATCAGCTGCTCTCCCACTCTTTTTTAACTTGCTTTTTAACATCTCAGATTACTTGCAGGTGATGTGCTTATATTATGCAGAAAAGCAGACTTTTCGTGGAGGTTTTAGGCTTTTGCCACCTGAAATCTGAACAGACATTAGGTGTATTCTTCCATCTAAGAATCTTGGGACATGACATTGGACCTGACCTACTTGTGACTCCCCATTTGAATTAATTTGGTTTCCAGTGCTTTTCATATCTAGATACTGGCTCTGAAACTACAGGCCACAGAAGTAAGGAAGACAAATAACAGAGTCTGGATTGGTATGTATTGAAACTAATTACTGGAAAAAAAAACCCTCACTGTACTTTGCCTCCTTGTACTGGGTCAAGGATAGAATAGTATATAAGGAGAGCACATTTGTATGGCAAGTGTGTATCACACATTTTTCTTAGAGTTCCTTGCTTTGGGAGAAAAGTAAATATTCCATTTCAACCTTGGTTTTTGAAAATATGTGTAATTGAAATTATTTCTGTAACAAGGAAGAAGATCTTTGGCCTAGTATATGAAGTATGACTGTATAATAATGAGAATAGAGTTTTAGTGATTCAATTCAGCAAATATTTATCGAGTACCTACTATATGAAAGACACTGAGCCAGTCAGAAAAGGCTGCAGCTTTAGTTTCTGACTTAAAGGGATTTGGAGAGCCCTAGGACATGGAACAAAAAGACATATAACTGGGGGATCAAAATTTATCCAATGCCGTCCACAGTAGGAAAATGAAAATGATACTCTGATAATACTGGGGACTCACCTCAAGCAAAGAGAAAGTTAGTCTCCACTTTGGAATAAAGGTTCATGGTGGACATAAGCAGTTAGATCAGCAAGATGATATTCCAAGATAACTTATTTACATTTGTTCACAGAGGGGCTCAGAAAGTTGAAAGAATCAGGGAATCTTTCTGAGACTGTAAGATCTATAGTTATTTAATGTCTCAAGGTTGATTGAAATGGCTATAATTCCTTGGCAGAAAGCCATCTTCCCCTTCAGGAATATAGAACACAGCTGTAGGAATTGCATGAAAGGATGCTGATTTTGAAGGATCTGAAAATTGCGATGGCTGCCTAGGAGCAGTGTAAACCACCCAGGCCCACAAAGAAGGAAACACAGTCGCAATACTGCATGGATGCCTAGAGCCAAGTATCAGTGTGATTGTATTCAAGACTGGTGCAGCCTTCAAACATTCAGATTACCATCATCATAAATCAGCAAAGACAGTGCAACAAGATGAAATCCCACAAGTATTTCGAGCAATGATGACACCATCATTTATTGTCCAAAGTCAAAAGCCTCATGCAAATACCATATTCTACTTAACACCATCATTTTGTAATAACTAACTCATGGCTTAATAGTGCTTTATATTAAACAAAACATTCTCTCATCTTTAATCGCATGTAATCTGCATAACAATTCCATGATACAATGCAGGCAGGACAGAAAACATCTCTGAGTCACAGATTAAAGAACTGACAAAGACGTCAATTGATTTGCACAAATACATAGGACTAATAAGTAGAGGAGCCAAAATTCAGTTCAGTTCAACAAACACAGCACGTCCTACATGCTTGCTATGTGGTCATCACAGTATAAAATTTAGGGAACTAGAAAGAAGAATAAAATAAGACAATATTGAGGACCTCATCCACTAGTAGAGAAGCAGACATGCAAACTGCTAATTCCAATTCAATGACCTAAGTGCTTCATTATATGAAGTCCCAGTAGAAGCACAAAGAAGGGTCAACCAATATAGAGGGTCGGGGGGCATCAGGGAACGCTTCCTGGAAGAGATGATATCTCAGCTGAGTCTTAGAGACTGAGCAGAGGCTAGCCAAGTGAAAATGGATTGCTTACAGTACCACAGGATAGGGACAGCTAGTAGGGTAAAGCAGGATCCACATCTGAGGAATTTCAAACATTAAGAATTGCTACGCTAATGCTAATTTGGGGAGTGGATTCCTATACATAGCAGAAGATGGGGAGAAATTGAGACCAAGTGGCTGGGAAGAAGTCAAACCAAATGTTCAGGAATGATCCTTGGCATATACACTGTATATAGTTGATCTGTCCAAGTAATTCCAATATGCACCCAGGGTGAGGATTCCTGACATAGACTATCTGTAGATCATGATTTTTATGTTTTAGTGTGCAAAGAAATCACCTTGAGTAGCCTGTTAAAAATGGAAATTTCATAAGTACTTCTCACAGATAGTCAGCTTCATCAGGTCTGAAGTACTATTTTGGTGTATACATTTCTAAGAGACAGCAGATAACCCTGATGTAGGCAGTAGCCAGAGTATGCCACAGATTACCCTCATCCACCAGCCTCCCGACTTCATATCCAGCTTCAATATAGAATAATTTCCAAATCTGTATTTCCAATCATATCACCTTTCTGGAGGTCTAGACTTATGTACTTAAACTTCCTATTAGGGAGCTTCCCTTGGATGTCCCACAAGTACCTCAAATTCAGTTTGTTCAACAGTGAGCCTATTATCTCTCCTCCTCCAATGTACTGCTTATCAGTGTCCCCAATTATAGCGCTGAAAGCTCTCCAATGGCTACCCGTTGCACTCAAGTTAAAATCTAAAACCTAAGGTGGCCTACCAGTCCCTGCATGAGCTGGCTTCTAAGCACGTGTCCACTTTCACCTGTGCCATGGCCTCCCTTTCATGTCTTCTACTCCCAGAATTGTGAACTTCTTTCAATTATATCAAAATACCCTGTTCTTTCATAAGCTGGCCTTTACCGTGCTTTTGCTTCTGCCATCATGCTTTACTGCCTATTCCTTAATTGCAGTAAATGTCACTTCTTCCAGGAGGTCTTCCTACCCAATACTATATATTCCTCTGTATCAGGGTCATAATGTTATGCCCAGACCGTTTATTCCCCGAAGAAGACCACCAGAGTCCAGAGTCAAAGCCAAGCAGCAAGGATCTTTAATGCAAGTTTGAACTTGGTCCCTCCATTCTACAACATACAAGAGGGCCCTGAATGATGCATGTGGCCGCTTTTTATAGCCCGATGCATACAGGATATGTAAGGTTACAGAGGTACAAAGGAATTCTTTTGGTTGCAGCATTACAACTGGTAATTGGTTAATACAATTAACAGTTTTCCATTTGTTCCCGCGCTTTTAGTAAAACTACAAACGGTTGTGATCTTATCAGGGGCTCTCTAGGTGGTGTTTCTGAGATGTGTGAGGGGGGGATGTGTTTGTGTTGGGCTCAGGAAGTTGGGACAAAATAGAGGATTGTGTTTGTACTGGGCCCAGGACTAAGATATGTGGCAGACACCGGTAATTAGAGCAGGACAGAGACTTTCACAACGTTTGTCCTTACAACGTCCGGAGTATATAGATAACCTAATTAACCTAATCGGTTAGGTCCAGGGTCAATCTTTAACTAGGCTGAGGGCGCCGCCCGGGCTGTCAGGGCGCCACCCGGGCTGTTTGCCTGTGGACTTCATTTCTGCCTTTTTAGTCTTTTTTCATTTGATCTCTTTCAATAACAATTGTCATTTGCATTTTTTTAAGACAGAGTCTTGCTCTGTCACCCAGGCTGAAGTACAGCAGTGCAATCTCGACTCACTGCAACTTCCATCTCCCAGGTTCAAGCGATTCTCCTGCATCAGCCTCCTGGGTAGCTGGGACTACAGGCATGTGCCGCCACACTTGGCTAAATTTTTGTTTGTTTGTTTGTTTGTTTTTTTGAGATAGAGTCTTGCTCTGTCGCCCAGGCTGGAGTGCAGTGGTGCGATCTCTGCTCACTGTAACCTCCGCTTCCCTGGTTCAAGCGATTCCCCTGCCTCAGCCTCCCGACTAGCTGGGATTACAGGTGTGCACCACCATACTCAGCTAATTTTTGTATTTTTAGTACAGATGGGGTTTCACCATGTTGGCCAGGATGGTCTCGATCTCCTGACTTCATGATCCACCCGCCTCGGCCTCCCAAAGTGCTGGGATTACAGGCATGAGCCACCACGCCCAACCAACTTTTGTATTTTCAGTAGAAACGGGGTTTCACCATGTTAGCCAGGCCGGTTGCAAACTATGTTATTTGCCCTTTCACTGTATTGTAGTTCAGCTAAACTGTGAACTCTGTTAGGGAGGAGTCTATGTCTGTTTCAGTACAGCATCCCCAGTAACTAACACAATGTCTGGCCTATAGAAAGCAATTGATAGGTATTTTGAGCAGAAGAGACCAAAGTTTCCAAATAGTTATATTCAGGACAAGAATTTGTGCTAAGGAAAAATACAAAATTCAAACGGAGATTGAAGTGCACAGATGTTAATCACAGTGGTGCATAACATAGCCAAAAATTGGAAAATATCTTTAAATGTTCATCAATAGCAACAGGGATAGATAAACTATGGTGTGTACCTATGTGAAGTAATGTCATGCATGCATTGATAAGATGGCTGACTGTAATATTCTGTAATTAAAAAAACAATTTCACATCTAGCAAAATTACTTACGAAACGAAATAGTCTTGGAAATGTTATTGTTTTAGAAACTATACGAGGAGAATGGGAGAAAGCCCTTTTCACCTAGAATTCTGTATCAGTCAAGGTTTAATCAGGAAAATAGAAGCCGCTGGATATACTCTTACTGTGCAGGTTGTTTTTTTGTTTGTTTGTTTCTATCAGACTTAGGAGAATTAATACAAGAATCAAAAGTGCTGGAGAAGAGGCCAAGGAAGTCGCTACAGACAGTCTAGCCAGTAACAATAGACCAAAGCAGGTTGTTCTTAAGTGTTTTCCTGGAAATCCCTCAGGATGCAAGTGATTCTGAAGAAACTCTCCCATTAAGTGGTTTCAAACCCCTTGTCTTCCCATGTCTGCCTGTAACGGCCTCCTGAAAATAATGTCCTCTATATATCTTCTGCATTCCAAATCATGCACAAGTGACCTTGCTCTTGGTGGACTTTAATCGTAAATATGTGGTGAAGAAAATTCTGGATAAAAGGGAGCAGTTGCTGCTTTTCATTTGAAATGCAAATGAAGTAGCAACATAGGTGAAGAACAACAAGGGACTCAGCTGAAATCCCAATAAGATACAGCCCTAAGGTCAGCATCTAAACCTCAGATATACAAATATTTACCATTGTGTGGCACTTGTCTACAGTATTCAGTACAGTAACATGCTGTACAGGTTTGTGGCCTAGAAGCAATAAGTTATAGCATACAGCCTACATGTGTAATAAGCTATACCATCTAGTCTACGTAAGTATATTCTGATGTTCGCACAACAACAAAATCATTAACAATGCTGTAGTGACGCATGACTGAATATTTTGTGTTTAGTTCCTCTAAACTCATAGTGGGTAGGTGAGTAGGATTTAAAAGGTCTCAGCACAGGTAGGCTAATGAGGTCATTTCCCAATTAATAAATAGAAGACCATGGAACTGAGACACAAGAAGCATATGCCCATGGCTGGGGGACAGTACCCTGTTGTCCAAGGACAGCTCAGGAGCAAACATCTGCTTCAATCACTTTACTAGCCCTGTGACTTGGGAGTGGTGTGCTGCAATTAGCTTTATGTTGATATATTGTATTAGTCCATTTTCACACTGCCATGAAGAACTAGCCCAGACTGGGTCATTTATAAAGAAAAAAGGTTTAATTGACTCACAGTTTCACATGGCTGGGGAGGCCTCAGGAAACTTACAGCCATGGTGGAAGGCAAAGGGGAAGCAGACACCTCTTCACAAGGCAGCAGAGAGAAGAATGGAAGAGCAAAGGGAAAAGATCCTCTTATAAAACCATCAGATCTCATAAGAATTCACTCACTATCACGAGAACAGCATGGGGGAAACCACTGCATGATCCAATCACCTCTAACCAGGTCTCTCCCTTGACACGTGGGGATTACAATTCCAGATGAGAGTTAGGTGGGGACACAAAGCCAAACCATATCATTTGTGAAAGCCTATTAAAATTTCAGGTTTTTTTTAAGCTGTTGAAGAAATATTGACAGCTTGAAAGTAATATTGGTGAGAGTATTTACACCACAGAAATCATCAAATGCTACAAATTAGCATTTTTCAAAATGATTCATTCATTCATTCATTTTGGAGAGCCTTTTTACCAGCACACCACTGGCTGAGGAACATCTTTCTTTGCCTTTCTAAGCCCTAGATTCCTTAGCTGTAAAATGGGATTAATAATAATTAGGTCTACTACTTCCAAGACCCTGGAACAAGAAAGAAAATGGAGGTCATTACGTATAAATATTTTAAAATTCTTTTTTTTTTTTTTTTTTTTTTTTTTTTGCAATACAGCGTCTTGCTCTGTTACCCAGGCTGGAGTGCAATGGCGCAATCTTGGCTCACTGCAACCTCCGCCTCCTGGGTTCAAGCAATTCTCCTGCCTCAGCCTCCTGAGTAGGTGGGATTACAGGCGTGTGCCACCAAACCCGGCTAATTCTTGTATTTTCAGTAGAGGTGGGATTTCACCATGTTGGTCAAGCTGGTCTCAAACTCCTGACCTTGTGATCTGCCTGTCTTGGCCTCCCAAAGTGGTGGGATTACAGGCGTTAGCCACCACGCCCGGCAATATTTTAAAATTCTAAATCAACCTATTAAACAGTTAAATTAAATACGTTGTATTGTATTCTCTAATCTTGACAACTATAGATCCATAATAACTATATCAAAAAATATAAAGCTATGGTTTTTATATCACTTAAAGTTGTTAAAATGTCAAAAGGAACTAAAAATATAACACAGATCTGGATTTACTCTATTGACTGGCAATGTTTGGGTGGGGACCAAAACAAAGTTGTACTTTATTAATAAACTATTACGTGTTTATTCAAAGGGATTTGTTTTTCTCACCTTTATTTCATCAAAATTCTTCATTATGTTGTTACAGTCAAGATTTTTGTATAGCTTGTATTCACTGAAAATAATGATATAAAGGTTTAGGAAACTAAATTGTAAAGTGTGCAAAATTTTAGTACATTTTAATAAAAATGTAAATTGTATTTTAAAAATAAAAATTTGTTACCTTGTATACAAAAGTTATTTTCTCTTAAATTTTCAAACATCATTAAATTAAAATATATGAATTATAATTAATAAATATGAAATCTAAAATCAATGTTAGGAAAATAAAACATATCTTTAGAGGAAATTTTTTTAATATTATTAATTTTTTAATTTTTTTTTTTTTGAGATGGAGTCTCACACTGTCGCCCAGGTTGGCATGCAATGGTGTGATCTTGGTTCATTGCAACCTCCGCCTCCAGGGTTCAAGCAATTCTTCTGCCTCAGTCTCCCGAGTAGCTGGGATTACAGATACCTGCCACCACGCCCAGCTAATTTTTTGTATTTTTAGTAGAGATGGGATTTCAACATGCTGGCCAGGCTGATCTCAAACTCCTGACCTCAGGTCATTTGCCTGCCTCAGCCTCCCAAAGTGCTAGGATAACAGGCATGAACCATCGTGCCTGGCCAATTTTTAAATTTAAATAGCTATTAAGTAGTTCTATAAAAATAAAACCATTCCAGTTTTCAATGTCTATTCTTGCTCATGTAAAGAAATGATATTACACTTTATATATATTAGCTCTAAACCTATATAAATAGAAAGCTATGAAAATATGAGTCATTTAATATTGAAAAATGTTCTTCAGTTGCTATGTAACTGTTAAGAATACCATGCTAATTGGTGTGTATTTCTAGAAATATAAATTAAAAAAAAATCAAAGTTTGGCACTTCTGGGAAGCAATAGTATGGAAAAATCCATTGCATTCATTCTATTAAAGAAGAAAAACGGGTTAGTTTGTCTCTTCTGGTACCTAAGTACTTCTCCACTCAAATGCTCCCTGTACTTTAAAGCAGTACCCCTCTCTGATGTCAGCAGTGGCACAATTGTATTTGCATACAATTTTCTTTTGGGGGACATATAGGGCAAGAGATGTGAAGCTTCAAGAGTGTTAGTTGTGAGAACGGAGGCTTAGTGTCACCGGTGACACTTTGCCAGAACTGAGCAGGAGATCTTGAATGACAGAAGTACCTTTGCTTTTTAAAACAAAACTTATCCTGTGCTTTGTTATTCTATGTGCTGTGCTTTTACAAATGAAACTTATCTCTGTGTTTTGCATTCCTTTGCTTATGATCCCTTCCTCTATCTTCAAAGACAGCAATGGAGAGCTTCAGACCCTCCCCTCTCGCATCACTCTGGCTTCTTCCTCTCTCTTCTATTTGTGATCACATTAGACTCGCCTGGATAATCCAGGATAATCTCCCGATCTCAGGATTACTAAATTAATTACATCTTCCATGCTCCTTTTGGCATGTAAGGTCACTTATCCACAGGTTTCCCGGATTAAGACATGGACATTTTGGCAGGCCAAATTCTGCCCTCCACAGAACCCCCTACATTTGGACTTTTAAACTTTCAAATTTCCAGTAACTGTGGACCATAGTTCCCTAACTTCCCACTTCACAGAAGTATTGCCTTCCTTTACATTAATGGAAAACTTACCGTAAGCCAGATATTATTCTTGGATTGGCCTAGAGGATATGGCAGTGAACAAACCTGATGTGGCCCCTATGATGGGAAATTTATCATATACTGGAGGAGAAAGACATTGATCAAGAATCATGCAAATTAATGTGAAATTCCACTATTGTCATTAGAGTTGCACCCAGGCAGTGGTCGAGAAACTAGAGAAAGGTGTATACTTTAGAGACCACTTACTGGAAAGATAAGAGTAATGGCAGGTGCCCCACACACTTACATAAGACATTTTTCCAGAGTAATGGCAGGTACCCCACACACTTAGATAAGACGTTTTTCCATGTGATTTTCGGTCAATAAGCACTTTTATTTCATTCTTTTTTTTTTTTACAATTACTTTTTTTTTTTTTTTAGACGGAGTCATGCTCTGTTGCCCAGGCTGGAGTGCAGTGGTGCATCTCGGCTCACTGCCCCTCGGGTTCACACCATTCTCCTGCCTCAGCCTCCCGAGTAGCTGGGACTACAGGCGTCCGCAACCACGCCGGCTAATTTTTTGTATTTTCAGTAGAGATGGGGTTTCACCATGTTAGCCAGGATGGTCTCGATCTCATGACCTCGTGATCCGCCCGCCTCAGCCTCCCAAAGTGCTGGGATTACAGGCGTGAGCCACTGTGCCCGGCCTACAATTACCTTTTAAATTTCAACCTTATAAACTTTATAAATGCTGTCAGTATTTATAGGAAATAAAAGTATGTTTTAGGTTATTAGTCAGTTACAAAAGTCTTCTCCTTGAGTACCCTGGAAGGGTCATTTCCACTCATGGATACTTTTATAATGCTTTTTGATATAACCATGCAGACATAAGCCAAAAGAATCAGCTGTATCTACTTAATACAGTATTGGTATTAAGTATTGTTAAATACTTAATACATGGCAGTTCCTCCCATGTTCAATAACATAAGCTTCTAGCTAAAGGAAATGTGGGTGAGAGCAAATAGAAGATTGGGACACCATGATTTTGTGTACATGTTTGTTTTTCTATTACTACTCGTTTCTGTGCTTGTTTGTGCTATTACCATAAACCTAGAGAGGGAGGAGAGTGCCTCAACAGAGAGTATAATAGGTAATATATAATGCCTTTCAGGGCCCCAGGGGGACTGTACCTTGGCTGATTATTTTAACTACTGAGGAAATCTCTGCTTTCAAGAATAGACTTCAAGAATAAGCAGGAAAATTAAATATTTGAGGTACAAGAAAATTGTGAATTGTACAATAGAAGATAAAACACAACAATCAATCAGAATAAAACACATATTGGTTCAAAATAGTCTGGCATACATTTGATATATTTACAGAGAACTCTAAAATCATTTCGGATTCAAGCAACTTATTTCTTATTTTGTTGTTACCATTTAAAAATATTAACAGATTTATTTAGAACAAAAGTATATATTGATGTTTTTCACTATTGTCTTTTTAAATGCAGAAACTCAGGAGTGAGGAAGGACTAGTCTAAAAATGCTGTATATGTTTGTGATGTAGGAATTTACAGGGAAGTTCAGCACCTATGATTCAATTTCATCTTTGACAGTTATTTAAAACCACATGGCAGATCAGTTTTGTGTTGACTTTCATTCCCCAGTACGTACATGATTACTTAAAGCAACAAAATTCAGATCTGGAAATTGGTATTGTAAACACTTTGCTAAGCAACATCTGTCAAATTAAGATGGTTGATTTGGCCTTGGGTGTCCTTTAAAATGAGGTTTCTCCATCTGGGGTGAATTATTTCTGAAAGCCAGGTTTTCTAGAAATAATTGATGGTGTCCAGAACACCCTGGATAAATGTAACTGTTTTGTCTTTATCTAGAGACTATTTTCAAGTCCAGGGACATATTAATTATATTTTTATAGAAAACAAAAGTGTCAACATATCAAGGTGACATCTGTAAGAATGACATGTACTGCATGACTTATTACCAGTATGGACCTAAGCTCTACCCGATAGATATTCTGCAAAACAAAGTCAAATAAATTCAGGATATATAAAGGAACAAACTTCCACATAAAATGAAATATCCTTTTAGTTAAAGCAAAGCACAAAGTCCTGCAAGTTCTGAAATGAACCTCTAGTGGGTAAGGATAGTTCAAGAGGATCAAGCAATAGTAATTTGCTACAATGAGGATTTCTATTCTTCTTGAAGTCCACTTATGTGATGTTTACTGCTACCAGCATGCCTGTCCTCCCACAGGTCCTTGTTGCCCTTTGAAGATGATAACCTTAGTATAGATAAAGCCAAGAACCCTCAGCGGAAGTGATACTGGCTGGGGTTTTCAAAAGAAACATTGCTGAAGTTAGGCAAAATCCTCAAAGGAAATGAATAAAGGAAAATATAAAGAGTGTAAAACAGTGAAGTTTACAAAGTATAGATCTCTTATTTTAAGATAATCTAAGCCTAGAGCCTGAAACATGGCAAGCATTTTAAGTCTTTAATCCGTCTTGAGTTAATTTTTGTATGTGGTATAAGCAAGGGGTCCAGTTTCAATCTTCTGCATATGGCTAGCCATTTATCCCAGCACCATTTATTGAATAGTGAATCCTTTCCCCATTGCTTGTTTTTGTCAAGTATGTCAAAGGTCAGATTGCTATAGGTGTGTGGTCTTATTTCTGAGTTTTCCATTCTGTTCCATTGGTCAATGTGTCTGTTCTTGTACCAATACCATGCTGTTTTGGTTACTGTAGCCCTGTAGAATAGTTTAAAGTTGGTCAGCGTGATGCCTGCAGCTTTGTTCTTTTTGCTTAAGATTGTCTTGGCTATTCGGGGTCTTTTCTTGTTCCATATGATTTTGAAAATAGTTTTTTTTTCTAATCTGTGAAAAATGTCATTGGTAGTTTGATAGGAATAGCATTGAATCTGTAAATTCTTTTTGACAGTATGGTCATTTTAATGATATTTATTCTTCCTGTCCATGAGCATGGAATGATTTTTCATTTATTTGTGTCATTTCTGCTTTCTTTTAGCATTATTTTTTAATTCTCGCTGTAGAGACAATTTACCTACCTGGTTAGCTGTATTCCTAAATATTTTATTATGTTAGTGGTAACTGTGAATGGGATTGTATTCCTGATTTGGCTCTCAGCTTGGCTGTAGTTGGTATATGGAATCATGGTGATTTTTGTACATTGATTTTGTATCCTGAAATTTTGCTGAAGTTCTTTTTTTTTTTTTATCAGCTGAAGGAGATTTTGGGTCAAGACTATGGGGTTTTCTAGATATAGAATCATGTCGTCTGCAAAACAGGTATAGTTTGACTTCCTCTCTTTCTATTTGGACACCCTTTATTTATTATTTTTTTTCTGATTGCTCTAGCCAGGCCTTCCAATACTATGTTGAGTAGAACTGGTGAGAGGGCATCCTTTTCTTGTGCCAGTTGTCAAATGAAATGTTTCTAGCTTTTATCTATTCAGTATGATATTGGCTGTGGGTTTTTCATAGATGGTTCTTACATGTTGACGTATGTTCCTTCAATACCTAGATTGTTCAGAGTTTTTAACATTAAAGGATGTTGAATTTTATTGAAAGCCTTTTTTGCATCTATTGAGATGATTATGATGTCCATGTCTTTAATTCTGTTTGTGTGGTGAATCATGCTTATTGATTTGCATATGTTGAACCAAACTTGCATCCCAGGGATAAAGCTTTCTTGACCGTGGTGGATTAGCATTTTAATGTGCTGCTGAATTCAGTTTGCTAGCATTTTGTTGAGTAATTTTTCATCAATGTTCATCAAGGATATTGGCCTGAAGTTTTGTTGTTGTTGTGTCTTTGCCAGGTTTTGGTATCAGGATGATGCTGGCTTCATAAAATTAGTTGGGGAGGAGGCTTCCTCTTCAATTTTTTGGAATAGTTTCAGAAGAAATGGTACCAGCTCTTCTTTGTATATCTGGTAGAATTTGGCTGAGAATTCTTCCAGTCCTGGGCATATTTTGGTTGGTAGGCTATTGATATGGACTGGACCTGTGTTCCCCTCAAATCTCATGTTGAATTGTAATCCCCAATGTTAAAGATGGGGTCTTCTGGGGGAAAGGTGATTGAATTATGATTAGTGGATTACTCATGAATGGTTTAGTATTCCCTTGGTACTGTCCTTGAAATAGTCCGTTCTCACAAGATCTGGTTGTTTAAAAGTGTGTAGCATCTCCCCCTTCTCTCTCCTGATCCAGCTTTTGCCTTGTGGTGCAAAAACTCTTACTTCATCTTCCACCATAATTTTAAGCTTCCAGAGATTGCCCCAGAAGCAGACGCCAATGTTACACTTTCTGTACAGCCTGCAGACCAGTGAGCCAATTAAACCTCTTTTCTTTATAAATGATCCTGTCTCAGGTATTTCTTTATATCAATGGAAGAATGAACTAATACAGCTGTTTGTTACTGATTCAATTTTGAACCTCAATATTGGTGTGTTCAGGGATTCAGTTTCTTCCTGGATCAGTCTTGGGAGGTTAGGAGGGTGTATGTGTCCAGGAATTTGTCTTTTTTTTCAGATTTTTTAGTTTGTGTGCACATAGGTGTTCATAGTAGTCTCTGATTGTTATTTTTATTTCTGTGGGGTCAGTAATAATATCCCCTTGGTTGTTTCTACTTGTATTTATTTGGATCTTCTATCTCTACTTCTTTATCAGTCTTGCTGGCAGTCTATCCATCTTATTCTTTCTTTTAACAAATCAGCTCCTGGATTCACTGATCCTTTGAATGATTTTTTTGTGAGTCAATCTTTTTCAGTTCAGCTCTGATTTTGGTTGTTTCCTGTCTTCTGCTAGCTATGGAATTGGTTTGTTCCTGCTTCCTTAGTTCTTTTTGTTGTAATATTATATTGTTAATTTGAGGTCTTTCTAACATTTTGATATGTGCATTTAGTGCTATAAATTTCCCTTTCAACACTGCCTTATCTTTGTCCCAGATATTCTGGTATGTTGTATACTTGTTCTCATTAGTTTCAAAGAACTTCTTCATTTCTGCCTTAATTCCATTTTTTACCCCAAATCACTCATGAGCAGATTGTTTAATTTCCATGTAATTGTATGGTTTTGAGCAATTTTCTTAAGTCTTGAATTCTATTTTCATTGCAGTTGGTCTGAGAGAGTGTTTGATATGATTTTGATTCTTTTACATTTGCTGAGGATTCTTTTATGTCCAACCATGTGGTCTATTTTACAGTATGTGTCATGTAGTGAGGAGTAGAGTGTATATTCTGTTGTTTTTGAGTGGAGAGTTCTGTAGATGTCCAGCAGGTCCATTTAGCCCAGTGTTGACTTCAAGCCCGGAATAAGGTTTTTTTGTTTGTTTGTTTGTTTGTTTTTTGGCAGTGTCACTCTGTCGCCCAGGAGTGCAGAGTACAGTGGTGCAATCTCAGCTTACTGCAACCTCTGCCTCCTGGATTCAAGTGATTCTCCTGGATCCAGGAGCCAGAGAGTTCCCAGGACACAGAGAATTCCCAATATGCATTCTTTAACCAGCATGTCTCCATTGTCCCTCCGTCTTCTCCCCAGCATCTGGTAACCACTATTCTACTCTCTACTTCCATGAGGTAAACTTTTTAAGATTCCATATGAGTGAGATCATATGTTATTTTTCGTTTTGTGCTGGGCTTACTTCACCTAACATAACGACTCCTAGGAGTTCATCCATATTATCCCAAATGAGATAATTTTATTTTTGTAGGACTCTGTATAGTATTCTATTGTGTGTGTATATAATGTATATATCTATATGATACATAAATATATACGATATATATAATATGTGTGTGTGTGCGTATATATATACACATAACATTTTCTTTAAGCATTCATGTGTTGATGGACACTTAGGTGGATTCTGTTTCTTGGCTATTGTGAAGAGTGCTGCAGTGAACATGAGAGTGCAGATATCTCTGCAATGTGCTGATTCCATGTCTTTTGGATATATACCCAGAAGTGAGACTGCTGTACTATATAGTAATTCTATTTTCAGTATTTTGAGGACACTCCATAGAGTTTTCTATAATGGCTTTACTAATATACATTCCCACCAACAGGGTATTAAAGTTCCCTTTTCTCCATATCTTTGCCAGCATTTATTTTTTCATTCTTTATGATAATATTTATTCTAACTGGGATGAAATGATATCACACTGTGGTTTTGATTTGCATTTTACTGATTATTAGATACATTTAACATTTCTTTCATATATCTGTTGGCAATTTCTGTTTCTTCTTTGGATAAATGCCTATTCAGATATTTTTACCATTTTTAATCAGTGTACTAGTCCTTTCTCACATTGCTATAAATAAATAACTGAGACGGGGTAATTTATAAAGAAATGAGGTTTAATTCATTCACAATTTCACAGGCTGTACAGAAAGCATGATGGCTTCTGGGGAGGCCTCAGGAAACTTTCAATCATGGTGGAAGGTGAAGGGGAAGCAAGCATGACTTACATGGCTGGAGCAGGAGGAAGAGATGATACTACATGCTTTTAAACAACTGGAACTCGTGTATTAGTCAATTCTCACACTACTATAGAAAATACATGAGACTGGGTAATCTATAAAGAAAAGAGGTTTAATTGACTCACCTAATATAATGACTACTAGGAGTTCATGCTTATTATACCAAATGAGAGAATTGTTTTTAGGACTCTAGTATTCCACTGTGTGTGTGTATAATGTATATATCTATATGATATATAAATAGATATGCTATGTATAATGTATATATCTAGTAAAACTAGATATCTGGATATCTAGTTTTCTCAGCAACACTTCTTGAAGAGACTATCATTTACCCAGTGTGTGTTCTTGGCTCCTTTGTGAAAAACCAGTTGGCTGTAAATGTGTGAATTTATTTCTGGGTTCTCCATTCTGTTTCATTTGTCTATGTATCTGTTTTTATGACGATACTATGCTGTTTTGATTACTATTGCTTTGTAATGTATTTTGAAGACAAGTAGTATGATGCCTCTACTTTTTCAAGCATTCTGCTTGAAGCAGTCAAAGGCTATAGAGAATGCAATCAAAAGGAAGGTAGTTTGGAATTAGAATTAATATAAAAGCTCAAGGGCTGAGAAATTTCTGGGCCCTCCCTTTGAGTCTTAGCCAGGGAGGTGCAATCCTGGATATTACCCTAGAAGGAGCAGAGAGTAAAACTCTATTCCTGTAATTCACTATGGAAAAAAATGCCTCACAGAGCTCTCTCGAGCAGGTCTTCTGACATCACAGGGGTAAGAAAGTATCCCAAAGAAGATGAGTCTTTGTATTGTCTCCATTAGTCTTGGACCCTAGGAGGTTACAATTAGTGTAGATGTTTGTGTGTGTTTGTGATTGTGTGTGTGTTTGTGAAGAAGGCCCGGGGAGCAGAGGATGGTCTAGCATCAGGGCCCACTACCAGTACAGCAACATGAGCCTATACACAACTGAGATGGAGATAGATTTTATATATAAATTCACCATGCAGTATTCATATAACTGGTTTTAGAAATGCAATGCCTCGATCCTTAACAAATAATGATCTACTATTTTAGAGCCAAAAAGCATAATCATATTTATACCACGAAATATGAAATACTAAATTTCAGAGTTAAATATTCAACTGCCATTTAGTGTGTGAGGAAAGCTTTTATGAATGTGTGACATATGTCAAAAAACTGTGGTAAGGTTTTTCTTTTTTCTTATATTTTTATTCTCTTTTTATGGTATTGCAGTTTGAAGATAAAGCTATTTTCAAATAATGAGGATTTTTAAACACAAAGGCTCAACTGTACTATTTCATGAGGAATCTGAAGCAAAGATTCTATTTTTGGAAAAGAGAGCCAGCAAGAAGGATCAAGTTCATCTGTGATTACAATTGCTTTATATTGCTCGAGTGATTAGAATATCTGTTTGAAGAACAGAAAATGCCATGACATCAGTTTAAACAAATAAAAAAATGACAAATAATGATTTCTTGTTTCCTGAAAGTACAAATCCCTCAAGCTGAAATTCCATAGCTAATTCTTTATTTGGAGGGTTTTATATTCTGAAGGAACAGTTACCAAGTATCAGTGCTGCCCTACAGAGGAAAAAGTAATGATTTGGGCACTCTCTAGAATGAGGTCCCTATTCTTAGATCCACCAGTACTCAGTTGTGCAATCTTAAATCACTTAACCTTTCTGAACATCAGTTCTTCCATTTATAAAATAGCAACAATAATATCTCACTTCTAAGTGTTGTTGTGAGGGTCAAATAAAATTATGGATGTGAAATGATTTATTAGTCTTAAATTTGCACAACAATGGAATTTGTTAAGACCTTCATTCATTGAATAAATTCTGGGTAAAGAAGGACTTTGGATATAATTATACAGTAATTATTTCCTGGTTTCTTACTCTTTGTCAGATCCTGAACTCTATAAGTATGTCCTCCACACTAAACTACAGAAAACTACAATGAAGAGATGAAAATAATGAAAGAAAATGAGGGATAGGACAAGAGACAGGCAAAATTTGATTTGCAGGTAATTGGCTACCCAAAGGAAGAAACCAAAATTAATGAAGCCAAAAAATAACTAAAGGCATAATAGAAGGACATTTTTCTGAGCTGAATAAAGGGTGTGCTGATGAAAAAAATTAATTGTATTTCAATTAAAGTTAATGAAAAGAGAAAAATATGTAGACAAATCCTAGTGATATTTTTTAATTACATGTAGAAAAAAAAATCTATATACAACTCAGTAGAAAAATCAGGCAACTCACAAAGGAACAAAAATCCCAATCTGATATCAGAACTTTTCTCTGCAATATTGAGCACTGGCAGAAAATGAAGCAGTGTCTACAGAGTTCTGAGGAAAGAAAAGGTTGTGACCTAAGTCACCTTTACCAATTTGAGATATCATTCATATATAAAAGTTTCATTTCACCACGAAGAAGTAACAGCCATGAACTTTTATGCTCTGAATAACAGAACTAGGAAAAAATTGTTAAAGGTACTATATGATCTAATGATCTACCTGGAATGTACACCAGAAAAAAATGGAAGCATAATAAAATAAAATTATATGGGAGTTCTAGAGCTTTTCTAGTTGAAAATATCAGTGCAACAGACAATAATTATTTTAAAAATTAAGTGTAAGTGTTACTAACTATATAGAGAATTACATTCACAATAGAAATAGAAGACATGCAATATCTAGAAATGATCTTAAAATAATTTATTGAACCTAAATAAAGGGAACTAAAAAAAGATAGATGAAAGATTATTTAGAATATATTGTAATAACTAAAGAGCCATCAAGATTTGTAATGATATCTTGAATAAGAATATTACATATCATAAATATATTCATTTTTGTAAAATTAGTTTATAGTTTTAAACAAGTATCTATGAAGTTCCAAGCTTTCCCTCACCTTCCTGTCTTCTTCGGACCCCTCCAAATTCAAATAAAAATACCATAGGAAAAATTGAATTAAAATTATATTCCAACATTCTTCTGTAAAAATAAACATTTGTTACTTGTAATAGCTAGGAAGGAATATGTTGAAGAAGTGAAAAAAGGACATTGCAGAGAGATTTGCTCAACCAGATATTAAAATGATTGTCAGTCACAGGCATTAAGAATTTGGTACTGATGCAAGAATGAATAGACAGATAAATTGCATGAACTATATTATAAAAGCAAAATCAGCAAATTAAAAGTGAATCACCACAAAACAATTGAAACAAAATATTCCTTAAATGATGTCAAGCAAAGAAGATAACTATTTGAAAATCTCTTAAGTATATCCTCATCTCAAATCAAATACTAAGGTAAATTTCAAATGTATTAAAGAGCTGAATGTAAAATACAGAAGCCATGAAAACTCTAAAGAACATGTAGGTGGATATTTAAGATAATGTTCAAGAATATTAATATAATATGATTACAGTGGTGTAATATTAATTGAGGAGTTCTAAAGGACAGAAACCTTTTGCATTGGTACTTTTATTGTTCCATTCTCATGCTGCTATAAAAAGCTGCCCAAGGCTTCATAAATTATAAAGAAAAGAGGTTTAATTGATACAGTTCCACAGGGATGGGGAGGCCCGAGGAAACTTTCAATCATAGCAAAAGACAAAGCAAACATGTCCTTCTTCACATAGCAGCAGGAAGGAGAAGAATGAGAACCAAGCAAAGGGGGAAGCCCTTTACCAAACCATCAGATTTTGGTTGTGAGAACTTGCTACCATGAGATTAGCCTGGGGGACACTGACCCCATGATTCAATTACCTCCCATCGGTCCCTCCTACCAGACGTGGGTATTATGGAGATTACAATTCAAGGTGAGATTTGGGTGGGAACAGAGTCAAACCGTATCAGGCTGAATACTTAAGTTCCCCAAAATTTCCTGTATTGACAACCTACCTCTCATTGGGATAGTATTAGGAGACGGGGCCTTTGTGAAGTGATTAGGATTAGATGAGGTCATAAGGGTGAAGCCCTCATAAATAGGATTAGTGCCCTTATAAGTGTCAAGAGAATATGTTTCCTTGGTCTACTCTCCGCCAGGTGAACATTAAACAAGAAGTCAGTCAGTGTGCAACTCAGAAGATAAGAGAATCCTCATCAGAAATAAAAAATGCTGGGAACCTGATTCCCAACTTGCAGACTTCAGAACTGTGAGAAATGTTTCCATTGTTTATAAGCCACCCAGTTTATGGCATTTTGTTATAACAGCCCAAACTGACTAAGATAGTTCTCTATCCCTATTATTTCCTCTAATCAAAATAATGGACATCTAGCCACAGGATTGTAAAGTGACTTACCAGTTCATTTCATTTCCAGAAAATTGTGTTTGATTATTATTTTTTTAGTTTTCAAATATATCTGATAGGTGTAATCTCTGCTGATACATAAATTTAGGTAATATGATATTTTAAAGGTATAATGACAAATTATTGGCGGTGGTATAAAAACTTAAACTTTCCAACGATTGAACAAAGTTAGTGGGGGCAAAATAAAAACAGAACTCTTCCATTTTGCTATTACAGTAGGAGTGGAGAGCTGCTGGAAGAAGATTAGATATTATAGTATTGAAGTATTTCAACTTTAAACAATTAAAAACCATATTTGTGAAAGTGTTCTCTTAAATCTGGCAAAATTTCTATGGCATGAGGTATATCACAGATAAATAAAATCTCTTTTTAAAAATCTCCTGATCAAATTGTATCTTTGGATTGTGTTCTTTTGTATCACATCAAATGTGTTGTTTGGTCCTAGGACTCTCAAAAGGTAATAAAAAACATTCAAGGGAAGAAAAATCTCTAAATATAAAGGCAATAGGAAAACTCACCTCAAGAAGAACATTGTTCTACGTTGTTTCTTTGTACGTTAAATGTTTAATTTATGCTCCTTATGCTTTCATTACAATGTATTTAGGGACAGTTATTTTTAAAGTGAACTTGACACTGTGGAATTTCTCAAGTTCTCATTTTTGAAATATTCCTTTGAATATTGCCATAATATTTATTTAATATAATCTCTCAGAATATTTAATATCTTCAAATATTTCCTCTTCGACATTTTAATCTCTCCTCTTTAAGCTCTATGGTAGAGCTCCTCATTCTCTTCTTCCTGTAGCAGAATATTCTGGTTATATTTTATTTATTTACTTACTTTTTTTTTTGAGATGGAGTCTCACTCTGCTGCCAGGCTGGAGTGCAACGGTGCAATCTTGACTCACTGCAACCTCTGCCTCCCGTGTTCAAGTGATTCTTCTGCCTCAGACTCCCAAGTAGCTGGGACTACAGGTGTGCACCACCACGCCCAGCTAATTTTTGTATTTTTAGTAGAGAAGGGGTTTCACCATGTTGGCCAGGATGGTCTTGATCTCCTGACCTTGTGATCCACCTGCCTCAGCCTCCCAAAGTGCTAGGATTACAGGCATGAGTCATTGCACCTAGCCTATTTTAATTTTTTTTCTTAGTTTTTGATCAAAGAAAATGTTGACTTTCTCTTCTAGTCCATTAATTATTTGTTTAGTTATGTCAGGAGTAATATTTAACTCATATATTTTGTTTCATGCTAACTACTTTTTTATCTCTAAGGTTACTGTTTATATCAGTTCATATCATGCTCAATTATTGTTCGTATTAGTTTGTATATGCTTCTTAGCTTCCCGTTAAATGAACAAAATATTTGTCACTTCTTTTCTTATCTCTAAAATGTATAAACATATGTACAGACATCTTTAAATTGCTCTATTGGCTCTAATTTCTCAAGTACAGTTTATCTGTAAATTCTTTTACATGGTGTTGTACTTTCATTTCTTTCTTTGTGTGCTTATTTAGGAATTTGTATCCTACAGCTCATCTTCCCTGAAAGTTATATTTTTCTTCTGTTTTCTCTCATGAATGGCTTGAGCTGTGGAAACACCCCTAGGAGACAGTGTTACAAACTACTTTCTACGTTTGTTTCCAGGCTCAGGATTTTTACATTGAGTCGAGATTGTACACCTGAGCCCAGCTAACTCTGCTGCATGGTGTTTTTCATGCTTTAGGTTTCTTGCAGAAAGTTAAGGTTGGGTATTTCATCAAAGTCCTTTATTCCATCTGGTTCCCTTTTGGGTCTCAATGGATCAACTCTGGTTCAACTTCAAGTCTCAAGACAGTCAAATTACTACCCATCTCCCCATCTTTCTATTATTCTATCTTACGGCTTTCAGGTCCTTATCTTCAGTTCACTGAATCAATTTATCAACACCTTCTTTATTTTCATTTGTGTCATTTGGAATTTGTCTTTTGCAACTAGACTGAAAGTCTTATAAAGGGAGGGTCCACATCTATTTCTTGCATTGCTGTCTAAATCCTGGCAGGTAAAGGTATTATACTGCCTCAATAAAACAAGGGGCCTAGAGCTTAAATTATCTTGGAAAGTAAAATGCAAATAGTGGTTATCTCTTGAAGTAAACATATAATTTTAATTTTCTTCTTTACACTTACAGTTTCTAAATTTTCCCCAATGACAAAAAAAGAGCAAAACAAAACAGAAAATATATAAATTGGTCTATGATTACACAGCTTATAAACATTATTAATTTTGGCATAATTTAACAAAACCATTGACAAATCTGTAGACCTGCTGATAAAGACATACCTAAGACTTGGAAGAAACAGGATTAATGGACACACACTTCCACATGACTGGGGAGGCCTCACAATCGTGAAGGAAGGTAAAAAGTTCTTTCATCGTGGTGGCAAGAGAGGATGAGAGAGAAGCCAAAGCGGAAACCCCTTATAAAATCATCAGATCTCATGAGACTTATTCACTACCACAATGGCATGGGGGTAACTGCCCCCAAGAATCAATTATCTCTCACCAGGTCCCTCCCACAACATGTGGGAATTATGGGAACTACAATTCAAGATAATATTTAGGTGCCGACACAGAGTCAAACCATATCATTCCGCCCTTGGTCTTTTGCCAAGTCTCACATCCTCACATTTCAAAACCAATCATGCCTTCCCAACAGTCCCCTAAAGTCTTAACTCATTTCAGCATTAACTCAAAAATTCACAGACCAAAGTGTTATCCGAGACAGGGCAAGCCCTTTCTGCCTACAAGCCTGTAAAATTAAAAAGCAAGTTAGTTACTTCCTCTAGACAATGGGGGTATGAGCATTGGGTAAATACAACTATTCCAAATGGGAGAAATTGGCCAAAATAAAGGAGCTAAAAGCCCCATGCAAGTCCAAAATCCAGCGGGGCAGTCAAATCTTAAAGCTCCAAAATGATCTCCTTTGACTCCATGTCTCACACCGCGTTACTCTGATGCAAGGGGTGGGCTCCCACAGCCTTGGACAGCTCCGCCCCTGTTGCTTTGCAGGGTGTAGCCCTGCTCCTGGCTGCATTTACAGGCTGGTGTTGAGTGTCTATTGATTTTTCAGGTGCACAGTGCAAGTTGTCAATGGATCTACCATTCTGGGGTCTGGAGGACGATGCTCCTCTTCTCACAGCTCCACTAGGTGGATCCCCAGTAGGCCCTCTCTGTGGAGGTTCCAACCCCACATTTGTCTTCTGCACTGCCCTAGCAGATGTTCTCCATGAGGGCCCTGTCCCTGCAGCAAACTTCTGACTGGGCATCCAGGTGTTTCCAGATATCCTGTGAAATCTTGGCAGAAGTTCCCAAACCTCAGTTCTTGACTTCTGTGCACCCACAAGCTCAACACCACATGCAAGCCGCAGAGGCTTGGGGCTTGCACCCTCTGAAGCAACAACCCGAGCTGTATCTTGGCCCCTTTTACCCATGATGGGAGTGACTGAGACGCAGGGCACCAAGTCCCTAGGTTGCACATAGCAGGCAGGCCGGCCCTGCATCTGGCCCAGGAAACCATGTTTTAGTCCTAGGCCTCTGGGCCTGTGATGGGAGGGGCAACTGCAAAGGTCTGCGACATGTCCTAGAGTCATTTTCCCCATGATCTTGGAAATTAACATTCGGCTCCTTGTTACTTATGCAAATTTCCGCAGCCAGGTTGAATTTCTGCTCAGAAAAGGGGTTTTTCTTTTCTATCACGTTGTCAGGCAGTAAATTTTCTGAACTTTTATGCTGACTTCCTTTTAAAATGGAATTCTTTTAACAGCACCCAAGGCACCTCTTTTTTTTTTTTTTTTTTATTATACTTTAAGTTCTAGGGTACATGTGCATAACATGCAGGTTTGTTACATATGTATACTTGTGCCATGCTGGTGTGCTGCACCCATCAACTCGTCAGCACCCATCAATTCATCATTTATATCATGTATAACTACCCAATGCAATCCCTCCCCCCTCCCCCATCCCCATGATAGGCCCCGGTGTGTGATGTTCCCCTTCCTGAGTCCAAGTGATCTCATTGTTCAGTTCCCACCTATGAGTGAGAACACGCGGTGTTTGGTTTTCTCTTCTTGTGATAGTTTGCTAAGAATGATGGTTTCCAGCTGCATCCATGTCCCTACAAAGGACACAAACTCATCCTTTTTTATGGCTGCATAGTATTCCATGGTGTATATGTGCCACATTTTCTTAATCCAGTCTGTCACAGATGGACATTTGGGTTGATTCCAAGTCTTTGCTATTGTGAATAGTGCCGCAATAAACATACGTGTGCATGTGTCTTTATAGCAGCATGATTTATAATCCTTTGGGTATATACCCAGTAGTGGGATGGCTGGGTCATATGGTACATCTAGTTCTAGATCCTTGAGGAATCGCCATACTGTTTTCCATAATGGTTGAACTAGTTTACAATCCCACCAACAGTGTAAAAGTGTTCCTATTTCTCCACATCCTCTCCAGCACCTGTTGTTTCCTGACTTTTTAATGATTGCCATTCTAACTGGTGTGAGATGGTATCTCATTGCGGTTTTGATTTGCATTTCTCTGATGGCGAGTGATGATGAGCATTTTTTCATGTGTCTGTTGGCTGTATGAATGTCTTCTTTTGAGAAATGTCTGTTCATATCCTTTGCCCACTTTTTGATGGGGTTGTTTGTTTTTTTCTTGTAAATTTGTTTGAGTTCTTTGTAGATTCTGGATATTAGCCCTTTGTCAGATGAGTAGATTGCAAAAATTTTCTCCCATTCTGTAGGTTGCCTGTTCACTCTGATGGTAGTTTCTTTTGCTGTGCAGAAGCTCTTTAGTTTAATCATATCCCATTTGTCAATTTTGGCTTTTGCTGCCGTTGCTTTTGGTGTTTTAGACATGAAGTCCTTGCCCATGCCTATGTCCTGAATGCAAGTCACCTCTTGAATGTATTGCTGATCAGAAATTTCTTCTGCCAGACACCCTAAACCATCTCCTTCAAGTTCAGAATTCCACAAGTCGTTAGGGCAGGGCCAAAATGCTGCCAATCTCTTTGCTAAAACATAGGAAGGGTCACCTTTACTCCAGTTCCTAACAAGTTCCTCATCACCATCTGAGACCACCTCAGCCTGGATTTTATTGCACATACCATTATCAGCATTGTGGTCAAAGCCATTTAACAAGTCTCTAGGAATTTCCAAACTTTGCCACATCTTCCTTTCTTCTGAGTCCTCCAAATCTCTAGGAAGTTTCTATCTTTCCCACATTTTCCTCTCTTATTCTAAGTCCTCCAAACTGTTCCAATCTCTGCCTGTTACCCGGTTCCAAAGTCGCTTCCACATTTTTGGGTATCCTGATAGCAGCATCCCACTACCTAGGTAACAATTTACTGTATAAGTCCATTTATACACTGCTATGAAGAAATACCCAAGACTGGGTGATTTATTAAAAAAAAAAAAAAGTTTAATTGATTCAAAGTTCCACATGGCTGGGAGGCCTCAAGACATTTATAATCACGGCAGAATGCAAAGGAGAAACAGGCACTTTTTTCGCAGGGTGGCAGGATGAAAGGAGTGCAAGCAGGGGAAATGCCAGATACTTATAAAAGTGTCCGATCTTGTGAGAACTCGCTTAGTATCATGAGAACAGCATGGAGGAAACTGCCCTTATGATTCAACTATCTCTACCTGGTCCCACCCTTAACACATGGGGATTATGGGGATTTAATTCAAGGTGAGATTTGGGTGGGGACACAGAGCCAAACCATATCAACCCAAATAAATACAATTCAAAAATGTCTCACTGGCATATGATAGTGAAATTGCCGTAAGTCAAAGACAAAGGGATGATTCTAAAAACAGCAAAATAAAAGCATCTAGTCACATATAAACAAATCTCCATCAGATTAAGAATGGATTTCTCAGCCAAAATTTTACTGTCCCAGAGAAAATGGCATGAGATGTTAAGTGCTGAAAGAAAATAACTGTTATCCAGGAAAACTATACCCAGATCATTTATTTAAAAAAAAAAAAAAAGTTAAGTAAATGTTTGCCAAGCAAGCAAAAGCTGAGGAAATTCATAACCATTAGACTGGCACTATAAGAAATGCTTAATAAAGTCCTAACCTGGAAGAAAAAGGGCAAAATCTACTATCTTGAAAACACATTAAAGTATAAAAGTCACTGTTAAAGGAAACACACCAATGAATAATAAAAAGTCTCAAATTTTACCACTACAGAAAGCCACCATACCACAACACTAAACAATAATAGGCTAAAAAAGAACAAAGAATACTCAGAACATCCAGATCAAAATTGCACTATGTCAGAAAGAAAACCTCATATATCAATAATAACTTTGAATAAAAATAAATTTGCCACTTCAATTATACAAATGGACGAATGGATTCAGAAAACAAGACCTAACTGTATGCTGCTGAAAAGAAACACATGTCACCACTAGCGACACATATAGACTGAAAGTAGAGAGATGGAAGAAAATATTCCAAGCAAAGACAAACCAAAAACAAGCAGGGGTTTCTATTGTCATATAAGATAAAACAAATTTTAAATCAAAAACAATAAAAAGAAAAAAAGAACATCATTATATACCATGGAACACTATGAAGCCATAAAAAGAAAAAGACCATGGCCTCTGCAGAAACATGGGTGGACCTGGAGGCCATTATGTTTGAAATACTAATTCAGGAACAGAAAACCCAATACCCCATGTTCTCACTTATAAGTAGATGCAATTCATTGAGTACACATGGACTCAAATAAGGGAATAATAGACACTGGGGTCTATTTGAAGATGGAGGGTGAGAGAAGGGTTAGGACCACACTAATTACCTGGGTGACAAAATTATCTGTACACCAAACCCCTACAAGACACAACTTACCTATGTAACAATTCTGCGCATGTATCCCTTGAACCTAAAAGAAAGAAAATAAATACATTTAGCAAAAAGATATAACAATTCTCTCTCTCTATATATATATATATGTGTGTGTGTGTGTGTGTGTGTGTGTGTGTGTGTGTGTGTGTGTGTATCCAACACTGGAACACACAGATGTAGAAATCCAATATTATTAGATCTAAATGAAGAGATAAGACTCAATTACAATAATAGTGGATAAATTTAACACATGACTCTCGGCATTCGACAGATCATCTAGACAGAAAATTAACAAAGAAACATTGAGTTTAAACTACACTTTAGACCAAATTGACTTAACAGATATTTACAGAACATTATATCTAACAACTACAGATACACATTCTTTCTATCAGCACATGAAACATTCTAGAGAATAGACCATATTTTAGGTCACAAAACAAGTCTCAATCAATTTTTTGAAGTTGAATTTATATTAAGTATCTTCACAGAACTTCAGAAATTATACAAATACCTAAGAATTAAACAACATGCACCTGAATAACTATTGGGTCAACGAAGAAATTGAGATTAAAATAAAAAATATGTTTGATATAAATGAAAGTGAAAACACAATGTAACCAAACTAAACCTATGGGATACAGCAAAAAGCAGTGTTAAGAGGGAAGTTTATAGCCATAAGTGCCTACATAAACATTGAAAAAAATTCAAGTAAACAATTTAAAGATGCATTTCAAGGAAGTTTAAAAGTAACAACCTATCAATCTAAAAATCATTAGAAGGAAAGAAATAATGAAGAGGAGAGCTAAACAAAATAGAGACTAAAAAGGCAATACAAAAAATCAACAAAATGAAAAGCTGTTTTTTTAAATCCATAAAATTGATAAAACATTAGCTAGAGTAACCAAGTAAAAAGACCCAAATAAACAAAATTAGAATTGTTCTTTCTAACTCATTCTATGAGTCCAGCATTCTCTGATATCAAAAGAAGACAATAATACCACACACACACATGCGCGCGCGCACACGGACCCACACACACACACAATAAAAAATAAACAAAAAAACACTACAGATCAATATCCCTGAAGAATATAGATGCAAAAGTTCACAACAATATACTAGAAAACCAAATCCACCTGTACATCAAAAAGATAATACACCATGATCAAATGGGACATATTTCAGGGAGGCAAGGATAATTTAACATACACAAATAAATAAAAGTGATACATCACATAAACAGAATATAGGACAAAAACTATATGATCATTTTAATAGGAACAGAAAATGCATTTAATAAAATTCAACATTTCTTCATGATAAGAACTCTCCACAGGGAGCAAGATGGTGGAACAGAAGGCTCCATCGATCATCTGTCCTGCAAGGACACCAATTTAATAAACATCTACACAAGAAAAGCACCTTTATAAGAGGTAAAAATCAGGTGAGCACTCACAGTAACTTGTTTTAATTGTATGCCACTGAAAGAGGCACTGAAGAGGTAGGACAGTGTTGAATCACTAGTGCCACCTCTCCTCCAGTCCCTATAGTGGTGGCATGGTGTGGAGAGTGTTTCTGCATGCTGGCTGAGGGAAAGCACTGCAATTGTGAGACATTGAACTCTGTGCTGTCTGTTATAACAGAAAGCAATTCGGAAGAAACTCAGCTGACACCCTTGGAGAGAGCATTGAAGGCAGCCCAAATCAGAAAAGAATGACTGATCCCAGTGGTCAGAAACTGAGTTCCTGCATGCCTTGTCACCACAGGATAAAGTGCTCTGGGGTCCTATTAAACTTGAAAAGCAGTCTAGGCAGCAAGGACTGCAATTTTGATCTAAGACCTATTGTGGAAATGGGCCCAGAGACAGTAGGCCAGGTGGGCATGCCACCTACAGAAACAGCAGCTTGGGTGGCTAAAGGAGTGCTGCATCACCCTTCCCCCAAACCCAGGTTACACAGCTCATGGCTACAGTACAGACTGCTTCCTTCCACTTTAGTAAAGAAGAGGAAAGAGTGGGGAGGACTTTGTCTTGTATCTTGGATACCAGCTCAGCCACAGCAGGACAGGGTACTGTTCAGTGTTCCATAAGCCTGCTTTTAAGGCCCTAGTTCCTGGATGACATTTCTAGGCAGCCTCTGGGCCAGAAGGGAACCTGCTGCCTTGAAGAACCCAGTTTTGGCAGGATTTGTCACCTGCTAACTGAAGGGCGTTTGGGCACTGGATAACCAGATGTGATACAAATGTATTATGTAAAGGACCATGGGTGAGGCACTGAGACCTGCTGGCTTCAGAAGAGACTCAGCACATGCACAGCTGTGGTGAATATGGAATGAGACACCTTCTGATTGAGTTCAGCAAAGTAGAGTACCAAGTGGGCACATGGGGTCTCCAGTTCCAGAACCTGGCTCTTGGATGGCATTTCTGAACCTGTTGTGGGACAGAGGGGAGCTCCCTGCCCTGAAGGATGAGTTCCATGTAAGGCAGCATTCACTACAAGTTGACTTAAGAGGCCTTGAGCCTTAAGGAGACATTGATAGTAGTCTGGCAGTACTATCCATAAACCTGTGCTAGTGGTAGTCACGGGGTGAGGCTCCACTGCCTTTGGAAAGTGGAGGAAAGAGTGGAAAGAATTGCATCTTGTGGTTTGAGTGCTAGCTCAGCTGCAGTAAATAGAACACCGGGTAGACTTCTAAGGTTTTAAACTTTAGTCCCTGGCTCCTGGATAGCCCTTCTGGACCCTACCAAAGACTGGGGTAGCTTACCACCCTGACGGGAATGACATAAGCCTGGCTGGCTTTGCCACCTGCTCATTGTAGAGCTCCAAGGTCTTGAGCAAACATAGGTGGTAACCAGGGAGTGGTTACAGCAGGCATTGAGCGAGATATCGAGTGCTGTGCTGGCTTTAGGTCTGATCCAGCTTGGTTGTAGGAAGAGAAAAAATTGGCCACGCTAACGCCATCTTAAAATACGCCTCCATCTATAAAAGGCAGGGGCACCTAAAGTGTAAAGGTAAACACCTTGTGTAAGATTTGGCTAAAAGCCTAGAAATTAAGTCAAATCCTGGAACACGTTCCTGGAAACTGCTCCCGGAACGATTGTTCGAGTCCCTGAGCATGTCCCGCAACACTGCTCCCAAAACACCGCTCCTGGAGCAATTGTTTAAATGTTGCTTGCTCGGGAAGGGCCCTCTCAAGGAAGCAAGAGAGGGTGCTCAAGGTAACAACCGGACTAATAAAAGGAGCTTACACAAAGGAGGAGCTGAAGACTGCTGTGTTGTCGTATGTTGGCAGATGACCCAAGTTCGACTGCAGGACCCTGAGTGTGTGCCTTGTGACTCTGGTAATGACCTTCCTGTGGTCTGGTAAGCTTTGGTTACATTTTGTCTTCTCTTCTTGTAAGGCTGTTTTTGCTGTGACATTTGCCTAAAACTTTGACTGCAGGATCCCAGGCATCTGCCTTTCGACTCTGGTGATGACTCTTCCTGCAGTCTGATGAGAATCTGGTTACATTTTGTCTTCTCTTCTTATAAGGTTGTTTTTGTTGGGATATTTGCTTATAGTAATAAAGTTTTAGTTTTCCTCTCCCTCCCACTGGAGTGTTTGAGTTGTCCTTCCTACACCATCCTGAAACAGCAGTCATAGTGCTGGTGGCTACAAGGGCGCTTTGCTCACTCTACCCCCAGCTTCAGGTGGTTCAGAACAGAGAGAGATTTCGTTTGTTTGAGAGACAGTAAGGGAATAGAACAAAAAGTCTGTGCTTAGTAATCCAGTGAATTATCCTGGATCTTGTTCAGAATCATGAAAGTGGTACCTATATACGTCTGCAAGAACCACAGTGTTACTAGGTTTGGGGTGCACCCTAAAGCAGACACATCTTAGATCACAACAGCCAAGTCCTTTTGAATATGTGGAAAGCCTTTCCAAGAAGCATGGGTACAAAGAAGTACAGTCAGTGATGACTACGATACATGCCAAACTCTTTAATGCCCTCACACAGATGACCATCTACAAGTATCAAGACATTCCAGAAGAAAATAACGTCACCCAATGAACTAACTAAGGCACCAGGGACCCACACTGGGGAAAAAGAAATATGTGACATTTCAGAGCATTCAAAATATTTGTTTTGAGATAGCTCAAAAAATAATATAACACAGAGAATGAACTCAATTCTATCAGATAAATTTTTCAAAGAGATTGAAATAATTTTAAAAAGGATCAAGCAGGTATTATGGATCAGAAAAACAAAATTGGCATAGTGAAAGAATGTATCCAAGTCTTTTAATAGTGAAACTCTGTCTCAGAAAAAATGAATGAAAGGAAGAAAGAAAGAAAGACTATGACTACTGTTTCAAGAAAGAAAGAAAGAGAGAGAGAGAGGAAGGAAGGAACGAAGGAAGGAAGGAAGGAAGGAAGGAAGGAAGGAAGGAAGGAAGGAAGGAAGGAAGGAAGGAAGGAAGAAAGGAAGGAAGGGAGGGCAAAGCACCCTTGTAGCCACCACCACTATGACTACTGTTTCAGGAAAGAAAGAAAGGAAGAAAGAAAGGAAGAAAAGAAAGAACGAAAGAAAGAAAGAAAGAAAGAAAGAAAGAAAGAAAGAAAGAAAGAAAGAAAGAAAGAAAGAAAGAAAGAAGAAAGAAAGAAAAGGAAGGAAGGAAGGAAAAGAAAGAAAGAAGAAGGAGAAGAAATACAAAGATCAGAGGAGAAATAAATGAATTTGAAATGACTAAACAGTACAAAAGGTCAAAGAATGAAAAGTTATTTTATTGAAAAATTAAACAAAATTGACAAACTTTTAGTGACATTAACTAAGATATAAAGAAAGAAAATCAAAATAAATAAAATCAGATATGAAAAAGGAGAAACTACAGTTGATGCTGCATAAATTCAAAGGATTATTACTGGCTACTATGAGCGACTATACACCAATAACTTGGAAATCTAGAAAAAGTAGACAAATTCTTAGGCTTATATAACTTACCAAAACTGAACCGTGACAAAATCCAAAACCTAAACTGAGCAACACCAAGTTACAAGAACAAAACCATAATAAAAATATCTCCCTGATAAGAAACTCCCAAGAACTGATGATTTTACTACTGAATTCTACCAAACATTTAGTAAGAACTAATAGCATTCCTACTCAATATATTCCAAAAAATAGAGAAGGGAATACTTCCAAACTCATTGTATGAGCCCAATATTACCTTGAAACTGAAAGCAGACAAAGACACATCAAAAAAAGAAAACTACAAGCTAATATAACTGTTGAATATTGATGCAAAATCGTGAACCAAAATACAAGCAAACCAAATTCAACAGTACATTAAAAATATCATTCATCAGAATCAAGTGGAATTTGTCCTTGGAATTCAAGGACGGTTCAACATATGCAAATCAATCAACATGACACATTGTAACAACAGAATAAAGACAAAATCAATATGATCACTTAAATTGATGCTGAAAAGCATTTGATAAAATTCAACATCCCTTCACGATAAAAACACTAAAAACAGGGTATGGAAAGAACATATCTCAACATAATAAAAGCCACATATGACAGACACACAACTAGCACTATACTAAATGAGGAAAAACAGAAAGCCTTTTCTCTAAGATCTGGAACACAACAAGGATGCCACCTTTCACCACTGTTATTCAACCCAGTACTGGAAGTCTTAGAGTAATCATGTAAGAGAAAAATGTAAAGGGTATCCAAATGGGAAAAACAGAATTCTAATTATCATTGTTTGCAGATGATATGATGCCATATTTGGATAAGCCTAAAGACCCACGAAAAATATTCAAATTGATACAAATTACAAATTCTGTAAAATTGCAAGATAAAAAATCAACATAGAAATATTAGTAGCATTTCTATATGTCAACAGTGAAAAATTTGAATAAGAAATCATAAAAGTAATCCCATTTACAATAGCCACACATAGAATTAAATGCCTAGGAATTAACTTAATCAAAGAAATGAAAGATTAGTATAATAAAAAGTATAAAATGCTGACTAATGAAATTGAAGAGGACACCAAAAATGGAAAGATATTCCATGTTCATCTATTAGAAGAATCAATACCAAAATGTCTATACTACTCAAATCAATCTACAGATTCAATGCAATTCCTATCAAAATACCAACGACATTCTTCACAGAAATAGAAAAAAACTATCTTAAAATATATGTGGAACAACAAAAGACCCAGAATAACCAAAGTTATTTTAAGAAAAAAGAAAACCAGAGGAATCACATTACCTGACTTCAAATTATACTGCAGAGCTGTAGTAACCAAAATGGTATGATACTGGTATAACAACTTACACAAAGACAAATATAACAGAATAGAGAATGCAGAAATACATCCACACAGCTACAGCGAACTTACTTTTTAATGGGCCAAAAACATACACTGGTAAAAAAAAAAAATAGTTTTTTCAATCAATGGTTTTGGTAAAACTGAATATTCATATGGTGAAGAATGAACTAGACCTCTATCTCTCAACATATATGATAATCAAACCAAAATGAATTAAAGACTTGTATCTAAGACCTAAGACTGTGAAACAACTACAAGAAAACTTTGGGGAAAATCTCCAGGACATTGATCTGGGAGAAAATTTCCTGAGTAGTAGCCTACAAGCACAGGCATCCAAAGCAAAAGTGGCCAAATGGGATCATATCAAGTTGTAAAGTTTCTCCACAGCAAAAGAAAGAATTAACAAAATGAAGCGATAACCCACAGAATGAAAGAAAATATCTGCAAACTACCCATTAATTATAGGGATTAATTATAAGAATATATAAGGAGCACAAACAATTCTATAGGAAAAAAATCTAATAATTCAATTAAACAATAGACAAAATATATGAATAGATATTTCTCAACAGAAAATATACAAATGGCAAAGAGGCTTATGAAATCATGCTATGCATGTAACAAAATATTACATGAACCCTCATTAATGTGTACAAATACTATGCATCAGTTAAAATTGCTTTTAAATATATGCAGTATATATTTTATATTTAAAATTCACTCTCAGAAGTTAGATAGGTAAAATTAATTCTCATACCACAAATTCTCAAAAATGCTAGATCTTGTAAACTGCATCAAAAGTCCAATTTACCTACTCATTCTGAGTGGTAAGAAAGGCATTATCTTTATATGTTAGTGAAAATATTAAACATATACCACTAAATGATGTCCCATGAAACCCCAGTGTTCACAGTTTTGGGTATTTGATGCTATTATTGGCTTCAGTTTAGTAAGAATCCTGAAGGGACATAAGGGCACATTACTGAAGAGTAATCACATTTGCAATAAATAAAAATAACTTACTTAATCTGTAAAGAGATTCTCAAAAATCAACGCTGGATAGAAAGCATGACTTTTTAAAGGAACTGTGCATGTACATATGATGATTCTTTGAGCTCTCAAAGCCATGAAATTTGCTGTTATTATTCATCTCGTCTACTTTCTGAGAGCTATGCCAAGTTCCAGTGTAATTTCCGTTGCCTTTCTGCAAAATTTACCATTTCTAGTCAGGCCAAATTTAAATTTACTATAATCAAGATTCTATTCTTTTTACTCTTTCACGTGACCACTTTTTAAGCTTGCTCGGCTCACCATTCTTGCTGTAATAAAGATGTAGGACTCCAGTCTTCATTTTGAAAGCTAATCCCAAATGCTCCCTTTGATTTGCAAAATCACTTTCGAACTGCTTTTCTGCAATTAGGGAATTTTTTATTGGATTCATTTGCCAAGAGCTCTTATTTCATACTGCTCAGATATTGGAAAAAAAAGATTTATCCTCCTTTTTAACTATTTGTCAACATAGTTATATTATCTGATTTATTACCAAGTTTAGGAGTTTCTACTCAGAATAAATTATTACTCTAGTTACCTTGTAGGGTGCTTCGGGTTAGGTTTAAGTGCTAGGTCACTTATAAATTCTTTACTTCTCCCTCAGTTAGAATGTGCTTGGGAAAGGCAAGCAAAATCTTACCTACATGAGTAAATGGAGGTAAGATCTCCTAACACATCATTTAAGAGTCCTAGTCTAAGAATTTTACTAACATAGAAAGGTAGTGCATTTTACCAGGTAAAGTGGACTCTTGATGTGGCTAAAAAGACAGCATTTTTGAGAATTCAGAGTGTACCAATTAATTTTACATTACAACCTTCCTAGATAGTGTATTTAAAGTATGTATTGATATTATTTATTTTCAGATAATTATAAACTGAAGCCGATAGTAGCGTCAAGAGTAAAAACTGTGAATATTGGGACTTCATGGACTGGACAATAGAAAACACAATGCACTCATGAAAATCATGTGAGAAAAATATTTGATGACATGGGAAAATGGACACAATGTATTATGTGCAAACGTCAGATTACTAAACAGTATATATTCACAGTCTAACTTCAAACATCTTTCCAATTTTTTTTTTTTTTTTTTTTTTTTTTTTTTTTTTTTTTTTTTTTTTGAGACGGAGTCTCGCTCTGTAGCCCAGGCTGGAGTGCAGTGGCGTGATCTCAGCTCACTGCAAGCTCCGCCTCCCGGGTTCCCGCCATTCTCCTGCCTCAGCCTCCCGAGTAGCTGGGACTACAGGCGCCCGCCATCTCGCCCGGCTAGATTTTTGTATTTTTTAATAGAGATGGGGTTTCACCGTGTAGACCAGGATGGTCTCGATCTCCTGACCTCGTGATCCACCCGTCTCGGCCTCCCAAAGTGCTGGGATTACAGGCTTGAGCCACCGCGCCCGGCCATCTTTCCAATTTTTTAACAACTCTGCCATGAGTGCCAGACTAGCGACATGATTTGTGAAGCAGAGTGCAAAATGAAAATGTGAGGCCTCCTACTCAAAACTTATTAAGAATTTCAAGAAGGTAACAGCAGTAAATTAAACCAAGTATCCTTCTAAACATGCGGCTCTGTGCAACTACATAGGTTGTGAACCCATGCTCTGTTTTATATGTATGTATGTACACAGATATATACACATTACATCGACTATAAATATATACACCCAAAGGCCTACATTTTATGACATATCTCTGAGTGGTGACATTATAGGTGATTTTAATTTTCTTCTTTGTTCTTATCTAAGTTTTATACATCTTTGACGATGAAAACACTCTTAAAGTGATTAGGGAAAAATAGTAACACTTGTTATCATTAAAAGATGATACTTTTAATCAAAGGCAGGGCAATGTTCTGGAAATAAAAGTACCTAGTGTTTTTGTCTGCACAAAATGTGCCAGACAAGTGTTACATACTTTATATGTCATCTCCTGCCATTCTTTACCCTGTGAGGTAATATTATATTCCCTTTTATAGGTTCTAAGTTTTAAAATAACTTGTTGAGTCATAGGAGGATTGAGGCTTAACAATAGAAATCCGGCCGGGCGCGGTGGCTCAAGCCTGTAATCCCAGCACTTTGGGAGGCCGAGACGGGCGGATCACGAGGTCAGGAGATCGAGACCATCCTGGCTAATACGGTGAAACCCCGTCTCTACTAAAAAATACAAAAAACTAGCCGGGCGACGAGGTGGGCACCTGTAGTCCCAGCTACTCGGGAGGCTGAGACAGGAGAATGGCGTGAACCCGGGAGGCGGAGCTTGCAGTGAGCTGAGATCCGGCCACTGCACTCCAGCCTCGGCGGCAGAGCAAGACTCCGTCTCAAAAAAAAAAAAAAAAAAACAATAGAAATCCATGCTTCCCCATCATAATATGAAGCAAAAGTCAGAAAAGCTGACTGAGATGTAAATAATATCTTTGGGCTTTTATTTTTTTAATCTATAAAGTGGATACTATGTGATAATAACACTTCTGCTTAATGAACAGCACAGCCACGGAAAGCAATAAAAAGATATGCTTTGATAACCATAATAGCCCTATGCTTCTTTGTTCAAGAAGTCATTTTCTTGGCCAGGCATGGTGGCTCACACCTGTAATCCCAGCACTTTGGGAGGCCGAGGTGGGCAGATCACAAGGTCAGGAGTTCGAGACCAGCCTGGCCAATATGGTGAAACCCTGCCTCTATTAAAAATACAAAAATTAGCTGGGCATAGTGGCATGCTCCTGTAGTCCCAGCTACTCAGGAGGCTGAGGCAGGAGAATCGCTTGAACCCGGGAGGCAGAGGTTGCAGTGAGTTGAAATCTCGCCACTACACTCCAGCCTGGTGACAGAGCAAGACTCCGTCTCAAAAACAACAACAACAACAAAAATGGCATTTAGTCTTTTGCTCGTGTTTGTGTAACAAAAACTGAAAGCCATGTCATACCAGCATATGTAATATGTATTCCTGTGTCCTGAGAATTTACACCCAAGAACAGGTTTTACATTCATGATGAGTAACTTGGGCGAAAATTGTAAGTATCTTCCTCCATTGCCCATCTTCTGAAGTCATCCTCATCCAATAAAAGAACAAATGGTGATCTGGGATCTAAAGCTAGACAGTTTGACCTCAGGTAGAGTCACTCAATCATGACTCTGTATCTTGATTTGAATCAAATGATGCTCTTTACGGCAGATAATCCAAGTATTTCAGTCCAGGAGTGCATCACCAGGGAAAGAGATATGTAGCAATGTCCTTAACATTATGATGATTTTATTAATGCTTTGTTTAGTAGCAGCTGGAATTTCAAACACAAAAAGTTAGTAAAAGAGGAGGCATGAACTTAAAATATATATACAAAATGCCCTCCTTAAATATGCCACTAAATTTTGGATTTGAGGTTTGAGAGGACTATAAGAAACAATATTTTTCATCACAATTGATGGTTACTAAATCTTCCTCTCAAATGCAATTGCATCAAATATATTTGGGTAGTATAAGACCTTCCAAAAACCAGGTGCAGAAACTTACTCTGATTGAAACATCAGTCCTCTTCCAACTCAGCTAGTTAAACATGAATGAGGAGCATGTTTAATTGAACTTTAAACATTTGCTTATGTCATACACTGGATGGTTGGTAAGAATACAGCTGGTAGAGCCCAACCAAAGACCGAATGGACCAAAAGTAGCTAGCAAAAACCTCTTCCCCTCTCTCCTTCCCTCTTTCTCCCTTCTTTTTCTTCTCATACCTTCCCTTTTCTCTCTCTCCCCACTCTCCTTTTTCTTTTTCATTTCCTTTCCCTTCTTCCCTCTCTACATCCCTCACTGTTTCCCTTACTCTCTGTTTCTCTTCTTTCCAACCTTTTCTTCCATCTATATCCCCCCTTCTTCTGCTCCCTTTCCCTCTCTTCCCCTTCCCACCTCGCCTCTTTCAACACCCCTCTTCCTTTTACTCTCTCCCTCCTTGCTCCCTGTGCCATCTTCTCTCCATTCCTACTTCTCCCTCCCTCTGCCTCTCCTTCTCTTTCTCTCTTTCCCATACCCCACCCACCCTGCTTCCTTCCTCTCTCTCCATCTTCATCTCCTCTAGATGTCCACTCTAGGGTTTGATAACTGGCCTAGACTTCAGCTCTTCTCCAAGAAGCCCCACATGTCTTTTTCACCTACCCCTCATCTTTTTTATTTTCTTAATTTATTATTTGGCATATGCTATTTTTCTTTCTCGTCCCATTTAATTTCATACTCTATGTCTTTTTCCTTATCCCTCTAGGAGGAAATACATCCACCTGCTCAGTTCTTTTGGTTTCAGAATTTCTCTACCTTTTTTGAACAGCTTCCAGTATCTCCTCTTTGTTACTAAACAAACAGGAAATAGCTAAACAAAAATTAATTTGCTGTCACTACATCATCTTAGAAAGAAAACTAGAACTAAGAAAAGCGCTTTTCTAAAATGTGTTTTCTTCATGGCCTTTGTAATTTAAAAGACATGTAAAAATTGATAATTAGGGATAATAAAGTTATCATAACTTAAAAATAAAAGGGAATTAAACAGTTATGAAATAGTTAATGCATGAGCCACAACTCTGTATCATTACCATTTGGCAGCCATTATCACCTGCCAGCTTAACAAAAGTCTCTAGGAAACTGAAAGCCAGAAGTTGTAAATTATAATAAGAGTCACAGCTTTTCCGGAAGGAGGAGGCCAAAGAGGCATATTTGAATTTAAACAGACAAAATTCTAGGGAAATGTGGAAGATTCTACTCTATTACATCCTAATAGAGTAGAAAAATACTAAGAGAATTGGGGTATTGTGTTTTCTCAGGAGTCAAGTAAAATTTTAGATGATAAAAGAGGGAAAGCAAACAGTAAAATTTATCCTAATAATAGAAAACAGTATTCAGCTTCTGAATAGAATATCCACGTGACAACCGAAATGACCTAATCCAAGCTTAACATTTGAACCCTAAGCATAACCAGGAACATGAACTAAAAACAAAGCAAGCAAACAAACAAATAAAAACCAGGAGAGAATTGATTCTCAGGTTTTAACTAATTTGGTGTCAAGATCTAATTATTTTAGGAGCAGAGAACACATATACACACAAAAAAGTTCCTAACCGTAGTGTAAAATTACTGTAGATACTTAAGAATGACAATTAACAATTGTCCTGCCACATATATAGGCTAGTGGGAGATTACATTGGAAAGACAAGTAGTGAAGGGACATAAAAATGACAGCACCAAGTGCTCAGTCAGTGCCCATAGATGATGTTTAATTATGGGCAAGTAAGAATTTGAATTATGCTTTATTTTCCATTTTTTTCAAATTTACATATCTTTTTATTTATCCCAGCAGGAGAGATAGATGTCTATAACTTTTCCAGTGCACCCTTCTTTTTATGAACAGTTTTACTTATAAAATATTGTGAGCATGAGAGTATACATGTCAGACTGATACATGTGGAATTTATTTGCTGCTGCATTGAGACACCATAGTGCTCAGTCATGCCAAGGGGATTTTTAAAAATTTAAGTTTTGTGGATACATAGTAGGTGTATATACGTATGGGTACATGAGAAGTTTTGATATAGGCATGCAATATGTAATAGTCACATCATGGAAAATGGGATATCCATCCCCTCAGGCATGTATCCTTTGTGTTACAAACAATCCAATTATACTCTTTTAGCTCTTTAAAAATATATAGTTAAGTTATTATTGACTATAGTCACCCTGTTGTCCCAGCAAATACTAGGTCTTATTCATTTATTATAACTAATTTTTGGTACACATTAACCATCCCCACATACTCCCTATTCCTCCACTACCCTTTCCAGTCTCTGGTAAGCATCCTTCTACTTTTTATATCCATGAGTTCAATTGTTTAGACTTTTAGATCCTAAAGTGAGAACATGAGATGTTTGCCTTTCTATGCTTGGCTTATTTCACTTAATGTAATGACCTCCCGTTCCATCCATGTTGTTGCATATGACTGGACCTCATTCTTTTTTATGGCTGAATAGTATTTCATTGTGTATAGGTTACCACATTTGCTTTATTCATCTGTTGATGGACACTTAGGTTGCTTCCAAATTTTGACTATTGTGAATAGTGCTGCAACAAACATTGGAGTGCAGATATCTCTTCAATATACTGATTTCCTTTCTTTGAGTCTATACCTACAGTGGGTTTGCTGAATCGTATAGTATCTCTATATTTAAGGTTTTGAGTAACTTTCATTTTTGGTGTCCTCTTTAATTTCTTTCATCAGTATTTTATAGTTTTCATTGTAGCGATATTCCATTTCTCTGGTTAATTCCTAGGTATTTGATTTTATTTGTGGCTGTTATAAATCGCATTACGGTTTTGTCTTTTTTTCAGATTGTTCACTGTTGCTATATAGAAATGATACTGAATTTTGTATGTTAATCTTGTATCCTGCAACTTTATTGTTTATCAACTGAATTTGTTGATCAGTTCTATTTTCTGGCAGTCTTTAGTTTTTTTCCAAATATAAGATCATACCATCTGCAAACAAGGATAATTTGACTTCTTCCTTTCCAATTTGAACCCTCCCTCCCTCTCTCCCTCCTCCCTTCCCCCTCCCTCCCTCCCTTACTTCCTTCCTTTCTTCCTTCCTTCCTTCCTTCCTTCCCTCCCTCCCTCCCTCCCTCTGGGACTTCTAGTACTATGTTGAATACCAGTGGGGAAAGTAGGCGTGCTTGTATTATTCCAGACATTAGAGGAAAGGCTTTCAGTTTTTTGTCATTTAGTATAGTGCTAGCTGCAAGTTTATTGTATATGGCTTTTATGTTGAAGTATGTTTCTTCTCAGTTTTCTGAGGGTTTTTTTTTTTAATCATGAAAGCACGCTGAATTTTATAAAATGTTTTTCATCATTAATTGAAATAGTCATGCCAGGCGTGGTGGCTCACGCCTGTAATCCCAGCACTTTGGGAGGCCAAGGCTGGCGGATCACGAGGTCAGGAGATCGAGACCATACTGGCTAACACGGTGAAACCCCGTCTCTACTAAAAATACAAAATATTAGCCGGGCGTGGTGGCAAGTGCCTGTAGTCCCAGCTACTCTGGAGGCTGAGGCAGGAGAATGGCATGAACTCGGGAGGTGAGTTTGCAGTGAGCCGAGATCGTGCCACTGCACTCCAGCCTGGGTGACAGAGCAAAACTCCCTCTCAAAAAAAAAAAAAAAAAAAAAAAAAAAAAGAAATAGTCATGTTTTGTGTCCTCCATTTTGTTGATATGATGTATCACATTGATTGATCTGTATATATTGAACCATCCTTGTATCCCAGGAATAAATCCTACTTGATCATGATAAATTATCTTTTTAATGTATTGTTGAATTCAGTTTGCTATTATTTTGTTGAGGATTTTTGCAATATTTTTCAGAGAGATTGGCCTGAAGTTTTCTTTTTTTGAGGTGTCTTTGTTTTGTTTTGATAACAAGGTAATATTGGCCTCATAGAATGAGTTTGGAAGTGTTCCCATCCCCTCTGTTTTTAGAGTACCTTGAGAAGGATTGGTATTATTTCATTAAATGTCTGATACAATTCTGCAGTGAAACCACCAGGTTCTGAGCTTTTCTTTACTGGGAGACTTTTTTATTATGGTTTCATTCTTGTTACGTTTTATAGGTTTGTTCAAGTTTTGGGTTTTTTCATGGTTAAATCTTGGTAAGTTGTATGTATCTAGAAATTTGTCCACTTTTTCTAGATTTTCTACTTTATTAGCATACAATTGCTCATAGTAGCCAGTACTAATCCTTTGAATTCCTGTAGTATCAGTTGTAATGTCTTCCTTTTCATCTATGATTTTGTTTATTTGGGTCTTATTTTTTCTTAGTCAGTCCTACTAAAGGTGTGTCAACTTTGTTTAACTTGTTGAAAAACCTGATTTTTATTTCATTGATCTTTGATATTGTTTTCTGGTGGTAAGATTCAGTTTTTTATTTTTATTTCTTATGCATCCCTTGTATAATTTTTGCTTTGACGTTACCATGAGGCTTGCAAATAGTATCTCATAACCCATTATTTTAATGTGATAACAACTTAATGCTGCTTGCATAATCAAAGAAATAAGCAAAAAAATACTAACAAAACTTCTACACCTTGATTTCATTCCCAGGCATTTTGACTTTTGCTGTTCCTATTTATATCTCATTATATTGTCCATGTCTTGAAAAGTTGCTGTGTTTATTATTTTTTATTGGTTCATTATTTAGTCTTTCTATGTAGGATAAGAATTGTTTACACACCACAGTTACAGTTTCATAATATTCTGTGTTTTTCTGTGTACTTACTATTGTCAGTGAGTTTTGTACCTTCAGATGACTATTCATTGCTCATTAACATCCTTTTCTTTCTGATTGAATTAGTCCCTTTAGCATTTCTTCTAGGACAGATCTGGTATTGATGAAATCTCTCAGCTTTTAGTTGGGAATGTTTTTATTTCTCCTTCAGGTTTGAAAGATGTTTTCACTGGATATGCTATTCTAGAGTAAAAGTTTTCCTTCAGCATGTTAAATATGTCATGTCACTGTCTCCTGCCTGTAAGGTTTCCACTGAAAAGTCTGCAGTCAGATGTATTAGAGCTCCATTGTATGTCATTTGTTTCTTTTCTCTTGCTGCTTTTAGGACCCTTTATCCATGATATTTGGAAGTTTAATTAATACATTCCTTGAGGGAGTCTTCTTTGGGTTAATCTGCTTAGTGTTCTATAGCCTTCTTGTACTTGAATATTGATATCTTTCTCTAGGTTTGAGAAGTTCTCTGTTATTATCCCTTTGAATAAACGTTCTACCCCCTCTCTTACTCTACCTCCTCTTTAAGGCCAATTACTCTTAGATTTGCCTTTTGAGGGTACTTTCTAGATCCTGTAGGTATGCTTCTTGTTTTTTATTCTTTTTGTTTTTTTTTTTCTCTCCTACACGAAACGTGTATTTCGAAATAGCCTACCTTCAAGCTCATCAATTCTTTCTTCTGCTTGATGAATTCTGCTATTAAAGAGTACTGATGCATTCCTCAGTAGGCCAATTGCATTTTTTAACTCAAGAATTTCTGCTTGATTTCTTTTAATTATTTCAATCTCTGTTCGATTTATCTAATATAATTCTAAATTCGTTCTGTGTTATCTTGAATTTCTTTGAGTTTTGTCAAGACAACCATTTTGAATTTTCTGTTTGAAAGTTCACGTATGTCTGTTTCTCCAGGATTGAACCCTGGTGCCTTATTTCATTTGGTGAGGTCATGATTTCCGGGATGATCTTGATGCTTGTGGATATTCATATGTGTCTGGGCATTGAAGAGTTAGATATTTATTGTAGTGTTCACAGTATGGGCTTGTTTGTACCTGTTCTGGTTGGAAAGACTTTCCAGGTATTCAAAAGGACTTTTATGGCGTGATCTAAGCTGTATCTGCTTTAGAAGGCACCTAATCCCAGAAATGCTGTGGTTTTTACGGACCCGTAGAGGTACTACCTTGATGGTTTTGGGTAAGATCTGAAAGAATACTCTGGATTACCAGGCAGAGACTCTTGTTCTATTCCCTTACTTTCTCCCAAACTCACAGTATCCTCTCTCTTTTCTGAACTGCCTAGAGCTGAGGGTGGAGTGACACAAGCACCCCTGAGGCCACCACCACTGGGACTAAACTGGGTCAGACCTCAAGCCAGCATGGTAGTGATTCTCACCCAAGGTCCACTGTAATCACTCCCTGTCTACAAGCCTCAAATCTGGCTCCATGACTCTGCAATCAGCAGGTACTAAAGCCAGCCAGGCCTGTGTGCTTCCTTTCATGGCAGTGAATTCCATCAAGCCCCAGGTGGGTCCAGATGTGCCATCCTCTGGGTGTCAAGGACTAGAGTAAAAAACCTGAGAAGTCTACCTGGTGTTCTATTGTACTGCCGCTGTGCTGGCACTAAAAGCACGAGATGCAGTCCTTTCTACTCTTCCTGCCCCTTTCCAGTGTCACAGAAGCCTCACCCTGTAACCACCAGTACCTACAGGCCCACAAGCAGTTCTCCCAGGGTAACTTTTTTTTCTCCCAGGGTACCAATTTTCCCTTTATGCCCAAGGTCTCTTCAGTCAGCTTGCAGTGAATGCTGCCTGGCCTGGGATGCACCCTTCAGAGCAGTGGGCTCCATTCTGGGCCCAGAGCCATTCCAGAAATGCTATTAAAGAGCCAAGGTCTGGAATTGGAGTCCCCAGGAGCTTACTTGGTGTTCATCACTACTGGTTATTCATGACCCAAGGTCTCTTCAGTTAACAGGTGATGTATCCTACCAGGACTGGGTCCTTCCCTTCAAGGCAGTGGGGTCCCTTCTGGCCCAAGAGGGCAGCACTGAATTCAATGCCTCACAATTGTTACAGTCTCCATATCCCCAGCATACAGAATTGCTCTCTGCACTATGCCACTGCTGCAGGTGACTGGGGAAGGGTAGCACCTGTGATTCTACATTATTTTTCCTACCTCTTCAGTGTCTCTTTCAGTGAAATGAAGTTAAAACCACGTATTGTGTGTTCTCACATGGTATTTGGTTCTTACGAAAGTGCTTTTTGTGTGTGTGTAGTTGTTAACGTTGTATCTTTGTGTGGGGGGTGTTTGGTGAAGCCTTCTATTCTGCCATCTTGATCTGTTTCTCCTGAGGGAATGTTTTAAGTAGCTCAATGACTTCAAGAAGACCAGACTACCCTGTGCCTGACATACTTTCATTTATCTAGTTCATTAATGATATGGGGTGTAATTTTATAAAAATTATCTTAAGAAAGATACATCTCTTCCTAGTCGTGATTGGTCACTCAGCAGTTACGTGTGCCCGTTTTCTGCCAGGCATGCTCTACAGTGATGTTACATTATCTTCTTCGAATTTGAAGAAGGGAATTTAAATTGTTGTGATAATACCTTAGAAAAAATATGCATGTGATAGCTAAGTGCAATTGCTAAACTCTAAACTCACAGAGGGAAGCCATTCAGAATTTCATTATTTGTTTATGCAACTTTGGCTACATTGCAGGCATTATATTTGCTTCATGGTGTGATATTAGTATGTTACAAGTTTGTGATATTTTCATATGTAATCCTTCAGCAGAATAGCTGCACTCCTTATTGTTTTCATACTGTCAGGTGGTGAAGACAGCACCTATATATGTCCAGTCAATTTCTCAGGCTGCTAAAGGTAGATTTTACAAGATGAGCACTTCTGCATTTAATAAGAACACAGTCAGTAAGTATTAATTGAGTGCTTTCAACATTCCTACTGGTAATGAAAACCTTGGATAATTTACAATGGAATTGTTTGAAAGCAGGGACATTAGATGCTTATAATCTTGTGTAACATTAAGTTGAGTAAACATTTAGATAAAGAAGAGGTAGAGGAGGTTGGCCTCCATTTTCTGACAGGATGAAGAAAACTGACAGGGATTCTGTAGAGACATGACAGGTAAAGGAAATGCCAGAAATTTGACTGTGGGAAAATAAGTCTCCAGGATTGAGGCTGATTGATATGGAAAGTATATTATACATGACCTAATTAACTTAATGCATTCTTAATTAGGTTAAGGGAGTGTCTATATTTAGGCTCTTGCCAGCAACTAGTTGGAGAAAAAATGGGAAAATAAGAAAAATTAGTTTATATATAAAATTGTGAGGAGTAATAGTCTTAACCACAACTCTTAAGGAAACAAGGATAAAGACAAGAGGATATTAAGCATCTTACTATTATATTGTATATTTCATGATCTCATGTTGAAATTGAGTTTGCAATGTACTTTTTACTCATAAGGCTTTATATTATTAATTGACGTATTATTGAAGTCATTTGTAAGTTTAAATACTATTTTGGGGTTTACACATAGTTTGATTTCTGGTAGAGATTGACAGTCTCCTCTCACTTACGTGAATTCCTTCAGAAAAGAGGTTTTGTATAAATTATCCCAATGCCTAGACTACTCTGGCAAAACTACTATTTTGAGACACTTGCAGACTCCTGGCGGCAGCATTGTCAGGGGCCCTTGGGTTAGCATTCATAGTTAAACTTTCCTAATGAGGGTTTAGGTTGAATATACAGCCTCTCTAAAAGAAAAAGTAGGTTTTGGCTGTGCCCTACATGTATAAGATTTCAAATTGTATGCACCATTACTTTTTTGACTTTTGTGCCTTTTTAGTTTTCTAACCAGAGATATGGAAATTGACGATGTAGCCATGCAAATTAGAACTTCATTACTGGAAAAACAGTTTTAAAACCAAACCCATCCTCACCGGTTGTTCCCATCCTCCAACAGGTAGGTCAACAGGTTCCAGAGAATTACTCTTATTTCCAACCAGCCTCCTCTCTGATCCTTTGATTCAGCTATATTATGATATCAAATCATTCCTCAGTCACGGAACTTTCCCTTTCTGGTAACTATGCCCAGGACTTCTTTTATATTTTCAGGTAACTGTTTAATAAGGTTTTTCATTTTCCTAACCTTTCTTCAACCAACAATTTTAAAGCTCATATTAAAAATAACCTTTTGACGTTTCTTTGTACATTTTCAGTTTTATCTCTTCTTAAGCCCTTCTCTTTTCAGAGTTTAATTTTCATATTATGTCTTCCTCTATTATCTTATTGTAAATTAAGTTGTAAACTGTAATAAAAAGTCAGATTCTAAATAATGTACATTTTCATGTTTTAATTAAATGCATTTTTAAACCATCTTTTTTCTAAAATTACTTCTCATTATTATATTTCCAATATAGAATATTAATTTCCACCAAACCTGCACTTAAAACATGAATTTATTGAGAGTATGATTGTAAAATTATTTTGTTCATATGTACAAACATTGCCAGAAATTTCATATCCATTCAATTAAATTCACAATATTTTACGTATGTTGACCACATCTTTTTGGTTTTAGCACTGAAACTACTAACTCCTGGCAATCTCTTCAGTTGCAGAAAGACAAGGACCTAATAGGGTTTTTGAGAGGTTGAAAGTAGACAAAAAGCAGCTAGCACAGCATTTAGCTAACAGTGAAATTTTGGCTGGGCATGGGTCACGCCTGTAATCCCAGCACTTTGGGAGGCTGAGGCGGGAGGATGACGAGGTCAGGAGATCGAGACCATCCTGGACAACATGGTGAAACCCCATCTCTACTAAAACACAAAAAATTAGCTGGGCATGGTGGTGCGTGACTGTAGTCCTAGCTACTCGGGAGGCTGAGGCAAGGGAATCGATTGAACCTGGGAGGCAGAGGTTGCAGTGAGCTGAGATTGCACCACTGCACTCCAGCCTGGCGAAAGAGCAAGACTCTGTCACAAACAAACAAACAACAACCAAAAAAACAAAAACGAAAACAAAACAAAACAAAAAATAATACATTTCTGGGTACAAGTTACCCAATCATGTCAAGCCTCAAATTTCATATCCACTCAATGAAATTCACAATATTTTACATACATTGACCACATGTTTTTGGTTTTAGCACTGAAACTCCTAACTCCTGGCAACCTCTTCAGTTGCAGGAAGACAAGGACCTAATAGAGTTTTTGAGAGGTTAAAAGGAGATAAAAAGCAGCTAGCACAGCATTTAGCTAACAGTGAAATTTCATAGCTGGCTACTCCCCTTTTCCACTCTTCTCTCTCAATCTTCTGGTCTTATAAAGAATGCATTATTTAAGAGAAAGACAGCAGTGTGATACCGTAAAATGACAGACCTGAGCTCTACTACTGACAAGCTGAGTGACTTTGGTCAAGTCATCGCCACTCTGTGCCTCAGTTTCCTCATGGACAAAATGATGATAATTACCACTATCCTTACATTACAGTTGTCACTAGGATCAAATTAAATAGAGTTTATAAAAGCACCCTCTAAGATAAAAAGCATGGTAAACCTGAATCCCATAAGTATAGGCTTTCCAAATACTGTGATGTTGGATGTGATAGTATCTTTATGTCTTGGTCTGCTTTCTGGTAGCTGATGTTGTATCAGCCACATTCACCTCTTCACCTTGAAATAGGAAGACTTCAAAAAAAAAATACCTTACTTTATGATTCCTTAGTGATATAAACATTCCTCACACAGTTTAGAGCATCAGTGCAGATATTCAATGCTCACTTCACCAAATTCTCACATTACAAACCCTCACCATTGGCCATGTGGTCTATTTGCTTTACAAGTTGACAGCTTTTCACTATTTCAGGAAATAGGCAAGCATATAATCAACAGAGTGGCAGTAAATTGGAACTCTGTGACACAGCTGGGGTTTCATCCACTTGCCTCCCTGAGGCCTCACAAGGTCATTCCGGTTTTTTCGTTGTCAGAAAGCATAGCATAATTATTGACACACTTTCAGTGGTCACGGCAAGGGATGCATGTAAGCACCAGCAAAAATATCAAAAATTGTGTCTCAGTCATGGTTAACAGGGTGAGACACAGTTATGGAAAAACACAAAAGGGGACCAGCGATAGAACTCTGTTCCCTAATGTCATTAGGGAATGTCAGAAAGCTTTAGTTATAACTTAAGTCAAGCAGACATTATATTTACTAAGGGATTTTCAAAGCAGATGAACATTCCAAGATGATTTCATCCTTAATTCCTAACATAGAAACTGATACTAAGAATGCAACATGATGTAGTGGAAAGAATACAGGATATGAAAGACAAAGAAAAGCAACATTTCTACTCCTGGATCTGCTCTAGGAGGTATGTTGTGACCTGGGGCATAGAGACACTTGTTAACTAGTTGTCATCTAACAAATGTGTTGTACAAAATATCAGAAGTAGACTTCCCTATGGATAACCAAAAAAAGAGAAAAATCTAGTACTTAGTGCCCTCAAGTATGAATATACAAACACACACATAAAGAAAAAGACAGGATGATCTTCCAGTCAAAGACAACAATATGTGCAGATTGATTGACACCTGGAACAGGACAATGTGTTCTCACTAGTTAGTATCTTGATTAAGAGGCAGGGGTGGGGACAGGAAGGGCATCAGCGGAACTGGACAATTTGAAAAAAAAAAAAACATATAGAAGGCTAGATTTTGCTTATATACTGTGCTAGAGGCTTTGGACTTTATCATACAGTTGGTAGAGAGCCTGGGCTGGGAGTGGCAGAGAAATATTGCTATCTCAAGAGCTTTTTTTTACAGAAAAAAAAATACTCTAGTGGTAGTATAAAAGATGAATTGGTCATTGAGAGACTGGAGGGAGATGGAGATCAGGTTAGGAGGCGATAGCAACAGACAAGAGATGTTAATGGTTTGAATAATGGCTCCTGTGACAGCATACGCATTGCTTTGTTGACTTTTGAAGGTTTACAGGCTGCCACCCACTCCAAGAAAAAGAGAATTTTATATTTTCTCTCTTGGATTCTTCCCTTGTCCTTCTCTCCCACCACCAACACACACAGCAACTTGCTTTCCTCCTTTAGCCTCTGGAAGCCTAAGGAGTCTTGCTTTCTGGGAGAGAGGATGAGTGGATGTAAAAGAAGTAGAAGAGATGACAATGAAATCAATAAAGGTTTTTTGTTTGTTTTTTATTGTTTTTGGTCTGATTGTATGTTTGTTTTTAATCACATTGAACCAGGTTTGGAGTTGAAGAGATAAGTTAGACATGGGAATGGCTCTGGGGAAGATGTGACTGAAAGGGAATTAAGGAATGGAAGAAGAAGACTTTAAGGCTTAGTCCAATGGATTGCAAGTTAGATCTCATACTAACACTCATCAAGAGATACTAGTAAAGAATAAAATTATTTTAAACTGTTCTTCGACTGCTGAGCTAAACTGCTTACAAGATCAGATGGCATGTATCAACAGATTCAAAAGGAGGCTTACATTTCTTGAACTTCTTCTGTCTCCATTACGCAGAAGGTATGTAACATATCACAATACACAGAGTTAATTAGTGGCTGACCTGGGAACCTGCACTCAAGGTAGGTATTAGGATCACCATTTTACAGATGAGTAAACTGAGGATCAAAGATTCAGTAATTTTGCCAAGGCACACATCATGTAAGTAGCGGAGTGGGAATAGATCTTGTAGTCTGTACTCTTTCCACTTTTTTTCTCTGCCTAGCAAAGGTAGATTTTACATGATGATTTTACAAGTAAAAAGATAAGTAACTTATTACTCTTTTTACTCTGCCAGGCTGCGTTCTAAGCCTGGAATAAAGCAGACATGATAAGAATGGTAAAGAGGGCTTGAAAGAGTAGGTTTTACTGAGGCAGATGGTGAGGCTATTATCCAATATTGACAGGGGAAGGGGCAGAGTAAACTGGAATGTGATCGAGTAAATGTGAGTTTAGGCATGATGAATTGCAGGTTTTTAAGAGACCTCCCGTTGGAGATGACCCAGAGAAATTTGTAAGTACAGTATAGAACCTGAACTTAAGAGACAATCTGGGCTGGGACTAATGATTTAAGACAGTCTACATACAGATGAGAATGATTTTTAATTGGAGTGAATGAGATTACCCAGGAAGAGTGGCAGAGTCTTCTTGGATCCAGAACCCACAGACTCCTTGTAAAGCTAAACCTTTTCATCATCCTCATTGAGTCTTTCAGCTATAGCTTTCATTTAGCACAAAACAACTCTAATAATATTTGTTACAGAAAACATATATTATTTTACACTAGAAATTATTGTTAACCCCATTATGAACACTACAGAACAGAGAAGGTATGCAACTTATCACAATACACAGAGTTAATTAGTGGCTGACCTGGGAACCCAAATTACACAGTTTGTCTACAGTACCTGTACTCTGAACCACTGTAAGTCAGTTCCTTTCAACACCTAATATCTGATGAAATGAAATAAAATCCATTCATGCGACTATTATTGGTCTTTTCTTGGCACTTTGAAGAGCCAAGTAGAGAAATCTCTGCATTCCTTACTTTGATTCTTAGTCTCTGGTAATTCATATCACAATTCATTACAAGGCTGAATAAAATAATGAATTGAAAATCAGAGAAAAATGGCAGATGGGGGCAAGGCTAACTTGCAGCTCCTGCTTGGACAGACAGAGCAGCATGTGGAGACTCACATCATGAACTTTTGCTCCAAGAACTACTGCAGGAACATACCAGAAAAGCCCAGAGAATCCACAGACCCTATGCAGAAAGCAGCTTGCTGCTGCAGGCTCCATAAGACAGCCAAAATCTGTGAGTGCCAAAAGTTTGAGAAGATGAATGTCTGCCCCCAAATACATCACTGGGAAACCCGAAGGTCCATATCATGGGCCTTAAATTAAAGTGGTGGGAAAAGATATTCCATTCAAATAGATGCTTAAAATGAGTAGGAGTAGCTATTCTTATATCAGACAAAACAAACTTTAAAGCAACAACAGTTAAAAAAGATAAAGAGGAACATTATATAATGATGAAAGGACTAGTCTAATAGGAAAATACTACAATTCTACATATCTATGTGCATAATACTGTCACTTCCAAATTTATAAAACAATTACTACCAGACCTAAAAGATGAGATACACAGCAACACAATAATAGTGGGGAACTCCAAGACTCCACTGACAGCACTAGACAGGTCATCAAGACAGAAACCCTCATGGAACTGGAGAAACAAGAACAAACCAAATCCAAACCCAGCAGAAGAAAATAAATAACAAAGATCAGAGCTGAACTAAATGAAATTGAAACAATAAAATCACAAAAGATAAAGGGAACAAAAAGCTGGTTGTTGGAAATTTATTAAAATATCTGGTGCCAGGCAGACTTAAGTCCTTTTTTATAAAGTTTCCAGGTGGTTTTAATGTGAACCCACAGGTAAGCATCAGTCACTGAAATAACTCCATGTACTTGTTTGACTTACGTTATGAATATTTACTGTAGCAACCTTAAGAGATGATATAGAAATCATATTCATAAAATTTCACTTGTCAACCTTGATAAACTCCAGGAAAAAGCTGTTGCAACTTTATTTTCCCTAGAAGAAAGAGAAAAAATAAATACAATATTTGATTCTGAAACATTAAATATTGCTACATGGCTTCATAAAAGAACTTTGCACAGCTATAAAATTACCAACTATAAAATTAGACTCCTCAATCCTCAGAGCAAATGGAATATTTATCCCTCAGTGCAGCAGTGTTGATCCATAATGACTGTTATTAGTTTCACTTTAATACTACAAAATATTTCACTTGCACTAGTTATTAGGTCTTTGCAATGCATTCTGTCCCCATAGCTTTTTTTTAACTCCAAGTGATATTTATTTTATAGTCGTCATCTATGATATCACCATGACAGATGGCACTTATCAAAACACGATAAGCATGTTTGTCATCCCTGCCTAGGGACTGATTTATTCAGAGGTCCTTTTTCAAACTCGAATTTCTTTTGAATTGCTATACAATGCAAATAGAATAAAGACCCCTGTCCCTGTTTAAATCACTCCTCAAACCAGCAAAATGTCAGCCCAGAATCTTCTCAAAATAATCTCTCCGATGCTTAATGCCGTTCTTCTAAGGTCTGCAATGCTCACTAGTGACCTGAATTTCTGTATTCCTTCTCAGATTTTGGTATGTTACATAACCTCTTTGAACCTTAGCTACTTGCTTCAGAAAATAGGGCTAGTGATGCCCACATTGCATTATTATTCTGCGAATTAAAGACAAATATTTTAAAATACAGTGTCTAACTTATAACGACTATGCAATAATTCTGGCTATTTTTATTAATCACCAACTTATCTATTCATTTACTAACATTTATTGAGCACTTTCTATATGTCAGGCCAACAGCCAACAAAAGAAAAATACTCCCCATCATGAGACAAAAAAACAAACAAGATATATAAGTAAAATATAGAAAGGATATTCGATGGTGACAAGTACAATGGAGAAAAACAAATTGGGAAAATGGAATGGGGACTAGCTAGGTCAGGACAGAATGGTTTCGATTTTATACCGGGTGGCCAAGAAAGGCTCAGTGATAAAGTGATCTGAAAGAATTAGGGAGGGATTGGCCCATTCTGTTAACTGGAAGAGCAATCCAGGCAGAGAGGACAGCAATTTCAGACGCATGCCTTGCATTTTTAACAAATAAAAGTGTCAGTGTTGCTGGTTGTTACACAATGCAGCCTTAGATAGTACATAAACAAATGGATGTCAATGTGTGCCAATAAGACTTTAGTTGAAACCACTAACATTTGAATATCATACAGTTTTCACATCATGAAATTTTCTTCTCTTTATTTTTTCAAATATTAAAATAAAAATTTTAAATTATTAAATTTAATATTAAAATATTAAAATTATTAAACATGGGCCATACAAAAATAGCAGGCTGGAATTGGCCCATGGGTCACAGTTAACCGTCCTCTGTTCTAGGGCCTTGAAGACCATTGTGAGGGCTTTAGGTTTCACTGATTGAGATGTGGAACCACTGGAGAGCTCTGAGTAGCTGAAGAATAGGACCTGATGTGCATTTCAGAAGGATCCCTCTGGTGGCTGTGTTGAATTGGGAGCAAAGGTACAGCAGGGATGTCATTAGAATACTAATTCAAGGCAATGGTGATGGTGGCTTATCTCAGGATGGTAATGAAAGAAGCAGTGAGAAGTGGCCAGTTAGTGGATATATTTGAAGATCTGCATTCTATATATTAGGATTTTTGCATCTATGTGTATGTGTGGGCTGGGCTGTACTTATCATTTTTTTTCATATTACTCTTTGCTTTCTTTGCTATTGTGGTTCTGCTAGCACCACAAAAAGAAGAATATTTTGTTTTTTGTTTGTTTATATTTACTGAAGAATTCTGCAAGTAGGAAATTTATCTCTCCCTTAAACTACTGATAAAAATCCATTACAAAACCACCTGAGATATATGTTTTCTTCATAGAAAGACTTTCAAATGCAGATTTCTTTTTCTTTTATATTTATGAGACAAATCCAGGTTTCTATTTTTTCTTGAATACATTTGGTAATGTCTCTTTTTCTAGCATTTTGTCTATATACCATACATTTTCAAATGCTTTGTCACAAAATTGTTTATAATATCCTCTTACCCTTGTCATCTCTACCACATCTGTCACTGCATAACCTTTTCATTCCCATTGTGTTTTCTTTGTTCTTTCTTTTTTCTTGATAAATTTATCTGAGATCTATCAATTTTAACTATCTCTTTACATATTAGGCATCTGGCTTGGTTGATCCTCTCTTCTATATATGTTTCTACATAATACATTCCTGTTATTATCCTTATTATTTTCTTCTACTTTATTTGGGTTTCTTATATATTACTTTTCTAACTCATTACCTTGCTCATTATTTTCAGCTCACCCATCTCATGGAAGTTTTAAGACTATACATGTACCTCTATTTAAAGCAGTGTGCAGAGGGAAATTTATAGTAATAAATGCCCACAAGAGAAAACAAGAAAGATCTAAAAATGACACCCTAACATCACAATTAAAAGAACTAGAGAAGCAAGAGAAAACACATTCAAAAGCTAGCAGAAGGCAAGAAATAAGTAAGATCAGAGCAGAACTGAAGGACATAGAGACACATAAAACTCTTCAAAAAATCAATGAATCCAGGAGCCAGTTTTTTGAAAAGATCAACAAAATTGATAGACGGCTAGCAACACTAATAAAGAAGAAAAGAGAGAAGAATCAAACAGATGCAATAAAAAATGATAAAGGGGATATCACCACCGACCCCACAGAAATACAAACTACCAACAGAGAATACTATAAACACCTCTACAAAAATAAACTAGAAAACCTAGAAGAAATGGATAAATTCCTAGACACATACACTCTCCCAAGACTAAACCAAGAAGAAGTTGAATCCCTGATTAGACCAATAACAGACTCTGAAATTGAGGCAATAATTAATAGCCTACCAACCAAAAAAAGTCCAGGACTAGATGGATTCAAAGCCGAATTCTACCAGAGGTACAAGGAGGAGCTGATACCATTCCTTTTGAAACTATTCCAATCAATAGAAAAAGAGGGAATCCTCCCTAACTCATTTTATGAGGCCAACATCATCCTGATACCAAAGTCTGGCAGAGACATAACAACAAAAAAGAGAATTTTAGACCAATATCCCTGATGAACATCAATGCAAAAATCCTCAATAAAATACTGGCAAACTGAATCCAGCAGCACATCAAAAAGCGTATCCACCATGATCAAGTGGGATTCAACCCTGGGATGCAAGGCTGGTTCAATATACACAAATCAATAAATGCAACCCAGCATATAAACAGAATCAAAGACAAAAACCACATGATTATCTCAATAGATACAGAAAAGGCCTTTGACAAAATTCAACAGCCTTCATGATAAAAACTCTCAATAAATTCGGTATTGATGGAATATATCTCAAAATAATAAGAGCTACTTATGAGAAACCCACACCCAGTATCATACTGAATGGGCAAAACCTGGAAGCATTCCCTTTGAAAACTACCACAAGACAGGGATTCCCTTTCTCACCACTCCTATTCAACATAGTGTTGGAAGTTCTGGCCAGGGCAATCAGGCAAGAGAAAGAAATCAAGGGTATTCAGTTAGGAAAAGAGGAAGTCAAATTGTCCCTGTTTGCAGATGACATGATTGTATATTTAGAAAACCCCATCATCTCAGCCCAAAATCTCCTCAAGCTGATGAGCAACTTCAACAAAGTCTCAGGATACAAAATCAATGTGCAAAAATCATAAGCATTCTTATACACCAATAACAGACAAACAGAGAGCCAAATGATGAATGAACTCCCATTCACAATTGCTTCAAAGAGAATAAAATACCTAGGAATCCAACTTACAAGGGATGTGAAGGACTTCTTCAAGGAGAACTACAAACCACTGCTCAATGAAATAAAAGAGGACACAAACAAATGGAATAACATTCCATGCTCATGGATAGGAAGAATCTATATCGTGATAATGGCCATACTGCCCAAGGTAATTCATAGATTCAACGTCATCCCCATTAAGCTACCAATGACTTTCTTCATAGAATTGGAAAAAAAACTACTTTGAAGTTCATATGGAACCAAAAAAGAGCCCGCATTGCCAAGACAATCCTAAGTCAAAAGAACAAAGCTGGAGGCATCATGCTACCTGACTTCAAACTATACTACAAAGCTACAGTAATCAAAACAGCATGGTACTGGTACCAAAACAGAGATATAGAACAATGGAATAGAGCAGAGCTCTCAGAAATAATAATACACATCTACAACTATCTGATCTTTGACAAACCTGACAAAAACAAGAAATGGGGAAAGGATTCCCTATTTAATAAATGGTGCTGGGAAAACTGGCTAGCCATAAGTAGAAAGTTGAAACTGGATCCCTTCGTTACACCTTACACCAAAATTAATTCAAGATGGATTAGAGACTTAAATGTTAGACCTAAAACCATAAACACCCTAGAAGAAAACCTAGGCAATACCATTCAGGACATAGGCATGGGCAAGGACTTCATGTCTAAAACACCAAAAGCAATGGCAACAAAAGCCAAACTTGACAAATGGGTTCTAACTAAACTAAAGAGTTTCTGCACAGCAAAAGAAACTACCATCAGAGTGAACAGGTAACCTACAGAATGGGAGAAAATTTTTGCAATCTATGCATCTGACAAAGGGCTAATATCCAGAACCTACAAAGAACTCAAACAAATTTACAAGGAAAAAACAAACAACCCCATCAAAAAGTGGGCAAAGGATATGAACAGACACTTCTCAAAAGAAGATATTTATGCAGCCAACAGACACATGAAAAAATGCTCATCATCACTGGCCATCAGAGAAATGCAAATCAAAACCACAATGAGATACCATCTCATGCCAGTTAGAATGGCGATCATTAAAAAGTCAGGAAACAACAGGTGCTGGAGAGGATGTGGAGAAATAGGAACACTTTTACACTGTTGGTGGGACTGTAAACTAGTGGAACCATTGTGGAAGACAGTGTGGTGATTCCTCAAGGATCTAGAACTAGAAATACCATTTGACCCAGCCATCCCATTACTGGGTATATACCCAAAGGATTATAAATCATGCTGCTCCAAAGACACCTGCACACATATGTTTATTGTGACACTATTCACAATAGCAAAGACTTGGAACCAACCCAAATGTCCATCAATGACAGACTGGATTAAGAAAATGTGGCACATATACACCATGGAATACTATGCAGCCATAAAAAAGGATGAGTTCATGTCCTTTGTAGGGACATGGATGCAGCTGGAAACGATCATTCTCAGCAAACTATCGCAAGAACAGAAAACCGAACACCACATGTTCTCACTCATAGGTGGGAATTGAACAATGAGCTCACTTTGATACAGGAAGGGGATCATCACACACCGGGGCCTGTTGTGGGGTAGGGAGCGGGGGAGGGATAGCATTAGGAGATATACCTAATATAAATCATGAGTTAATGGGTGCAGCACACCAACATGGCACATGTATACATATGTAACAAACCTGCACGTTGTACACATGTACCCTAGAAGATAAAGTATTAAAAAAAGACTATACACATCCCTCTATGTGCTACTTGAGCTGCATCCAGTTAGTTTTCATATTTAATGTTTTCCGTATTGTACATAGGCATTTTCTAATTAATATCACTATTTATTCTTGGACTCATGAACTACTCAGGAATTTGCTTTCAATTTTTAAAACCTATGAAATTCAATTAGTCATCTACATTTTCATTGATTGTGTGGTCTACATTATATCAATTCTTAGCAAAATTTTAAGTCTAACTTTATAAACCTTAGTATCACTAATAAATGAACAATCTCTTACTATCTTCTGCCTTTCCAGATTCCTGATAATACTACATCCATTCCATCAGTTTTGTGATCATATGAAGACCTCTAACACAAATAACCTATTCGTCTTTAATCTGTTTATTACCTCCTTCTCCTCTTACCCATCATAGCTTCTAGAGGCCAACGTCTGTTCACAAGGGAGTTAAATATGTGTCAATAAAACTCCGTGTCCTTCTGTCTCTCTTCTTTCTCTCTATTGACAAAATTCTAGCACTACTCAAAGATAAATCTCTGGAGCTTTTGTTTTCGCAGCCAAATGTGGCTACAGAAAAATAGCAATAATACTGACTGACTCATCTTACATTAAACTTAGGGCCACAATTCTGAATTGTATATTCTGTATTTCTCAGGGACCTAACCATATTTCCTTAGTAAATTCTCTCTTCTCTATAAATTCCACTTCCCCTATTGCTATAATGGGCGAATTTGTCCTGGCTGCCCAGTAAAGTAACACTTCATCAGGGCACTGGAGCCTCCTTGTCTACCTAAGAACTTTGCTGGTACGATTGACTTCAGTCTCCTGCAACACCAATATTTTGCTACTCACCAGATAATAGCCTTCAGCATCCAAATATTATACAATAGAACCCATATTTCTTAAAGAAAGCTATCTCAGCCCCCACATCCTCTTCCAGCTTCTGTCCCATTGTTTTACCCCCTTTTAAAACAAAACTCTTTGAAATTGTTCCTCTTAACTCTTTTCCCCCTATTCCCAAACCAAGCTTTTATCGTCATCTAAAAACGTTTCTCACCTTAGGGGGTCATTCGCCATAGTAGAGATATACAGAAACAAATCATTACTTGAAAAAAAAGTGTAATATTTATTGACATTGTCACTGTAAATCAAAATTTGTATCTACTTCTGTAAACTATGTCTCAATTGATTCAGACTTCAGAGGGAACAGGGATGCATCCTCCTGACACAAACAAACCCAAATGAAAGAGCTGTCAATACCATTAGTTTGTGTCATATATGTCTGGCATATTCAGTTCTTGGCTATCACATCACTTACTCCATAGCAGGAAATAAGCAGCTCTCAATCTTTCCTTTTTTCATGGACCAAATGACTAATGAAGTCCACATGCATGAAATACCCTCAAAGAATCCCTGGGACACTAGCTGCACCTCCACTAACGCCTTCCTCCCTTTTGAAAAACCAACACTTATTAAGTACTTGCTCTGCATTAGGTATTATTCTAAGCACCTGGCATACATCGACCAATTTAATGCTTGCAACAGCTTTACAGAATAGCAGAGTAGACACTATGATTATCCTCATTTTACACATCAGGAAACTGAGGCCCAGAGAGAAGAAATAGCATGCCTAAAGTCACATGGTTAACAAAGTGGCTGAGTCAGAATTCAAGCACAGGCTGCCAGGCTCATTATAAACACTCTTAAACCATTCTGCTTCACTTCCCCTCTCCTTCCACTCCTACTAAAGAGATGTAAATCAAGTGGATTAGAATGCCACTATTAAAGGTGTAATCTTGAAAAATGGTACCCAGAAACATCCATGCTCTAAGATTAACTAATGACTACCTACCTTTTTCCTTTCATCAAGTTCCACTCTCCCCCAAGCCTACTGTGCTTTATTTCAGTCTCTCCAGCATGCCAACTTCTCTCATGTTACAGGGACCATGCACATTCTCTTCTCTGTACTCAAGTATTTTCACCGTGGCTCTCACACGGCTGGCATCTTCATATCCTGCAGCCTCCCCATCCAACTACCTCTTCCTCTCCCATTATTTACCATTGTACTCAGTTTCCTTCATAACTATTGTAATTTGAAATCATATATTTATTTGATTACTTAATTACTTTCTATTTTCCTGTCTAGATACAAAATCTATTAGGGCTGAGATTTTTGCCCATATAATTGCTCTTATAATTTGATAGATCAGTCCTGGCACCATCAGGGCAGAGCTAGGGTGTGGCCCTATCTACCTGAGCACAGGGGAAATGATTATCCAGAAAAACTCAGGCATAATATACTCTGAACAGTACATCAACTAGTTGTAATCAAATGCTGTTTACATATTTCCATGTGTATCCATGTAAATCTGTTCTGACTTCTTTATTGTTGTAGCCCTGGCTATGGGCACAGTGCCTGATACCTAGTAGATGCTCAATAAATGTTTGCTGAATATATCAGTGAATTAATTAGTAAATGAAATGGCTACTCCAGGTAGTCTCCTCTCTTTAAATGTCATAAGGCAAATTTATATATTCTCTTTCAGCAATGGAAAGACTGCTTGCTGATTGGCAATAAAAATGAAGCTATTAAAGGGTTGTATTCATGTGACGTTATAATCTTGTTCATTCAGGAATGAGGGAAAGCCCAAATCTTGCCTGCTGGCATTGTCACATCTCCACGTAAGTCAATTGAATAGTATGCACAGAAGAGACACGGGTAAGCAAAGCAACACTTATTGTTAACTAAAATGTTGACCTGTAAATTCCAAGGTACATCTCAACTGTATCAGTTGTAGTATTTACAGACATAAAGGGCAAAAACATTCTGGAATCAAACTAGCCAAAAAAATAAAATAATAAAGACATTTGTCTTCTCAACTAACAAGTTTAGTGGTCGGCCAGGCTCCATCCACAGTTCTAAAGTTCAACTCTTCATGATTCTTTGGCTCTCTGCCCTTCCATGTGCTGGTATCATCCTCAGGCTAGTAGCAAGATGACTGCAATAGTTCCTGGTGGCATATCCATACACGAGAAAGTCCAAAAAAGTAAAAGAAGGTACTATCTTATCTGGTGTTACTTTAATTAATTAATTAATTAATTAATTAATTTTGAGATGGAGTCTCGCTCTGTCGCCTGGGTTGGAGTGCAGCGGTGTGATCTCAGCTCACTACAACCTCCGCCTTCCAGGTTCAAGTGATTCTCCCACCTCAGCCTCCCAAGTAGTTGAGTCTACAGGCATGTGTCACCACACCCGGCTACTTTTTGTATTTTGAAGTAGAGATGGGGTTTCACCGTGTTGGCCAGGCTGGTCTCAAACTCCTAACCTAGTGATCCGCCCACCTCGGCCTCCCAAATTGCTGGGATTACAGGTGTAAGCCACTGTGCCCGGCCAATTTTTTTTTTTTTTTTTTTTTAAAAGAGAGTTACAAATACTCTTTCTCCCCCAACAGATTCTCTTTCAGGTATTAATTGGCCAGAACAGGGTTGTAAGTTCATTCTTAATCAACAGCAAGGAGAATAGGACTGCTATAAAAGATGTACCGGTGGTACAAACTACTACCCCATGGAATTTTTGAAATGTATAGAGGTGTTTTTGGTTGTCATGATGCTTGGAAAGAACTACTGGCAATGTTCTAGATAGTCTCACAAAGAATTTTCCTGCAAAATGTTAACAGCATCTCCATTATCCTTTTACTTATTTTAAAAAATTAAACACTGGGTTAAAGAAATCAAGATCTACTCCTAAAGCTAATGATGAGGTCACCCTCCTCTGAATCACATGGGTGAGGAATGCCTACCTGAACATTATTAAAATATTCTTAGGGAGGGAATGGGGTAGAGAATGCTTAAATAGGCAGCTAAGATGTCAACAATATCTCATAAGCAAGACTGGAACCCTTGGAGTTCTCCTTTTTTCCTAACTAGTTAGACTAAAAGAACCTCAGAACAAAAGTGGTCATTAGACTGTTATGTTTGCCATAAACCCCAAACTGAATTGTGAATCTTGTCTTACTTGAAAAGAAAAGGCTGGTCTGAAAAGAATAGGCTGGTCTAAGAAATGCCTGTGAGTGTCAGAAATAAAGCATCCAAAGAGAATGAGAAAGATTTTTTTCCTTTAATGCCTAGAGTAGAGCTAATAAAATCCTTAGACGTGAAAGATAGGAAGAGAAGGTAGAGATAGAAAGAGATGTCGGGGTCTCTAGAAATTGGAGGAGTTAGCCATAGGATTTGCTCAGTTTCAACAGCTAATGAGCAGAAGAGAAGGAAAAAAGAGAGATAATCTCATTCTTTTTACCTCAGCATCATCATGAAATCATATGAAAAGAGGTCAAATCCAAGTTCCCTAGACCTTTAAATAAGGCATGATATCTCCACTAATCATCACAGGGAACCAACCGGTATCTCAGAATTTAATGAATTTAGAACATTCCTTTTCTTTGAGGATGAATATCAAGAACTATATACCCATGGATCAATAGTTATCAAACTTGGATACTTATTAACTATGTAGATTCCAGATCTAGATATTGAGAGGACTGGGATTTATATACACACACACACACACATGCACACACACATATATATACACATATATGCATACATATGTGTGTATATGTATATATATATTTGTGTATATATATATTTGTGTATATATGTGTGTGTATATATGTGTATGTATATGTGTATATATATTTGTGTATATATATGTGTGTGTATATATATGTGTGTGTATATGTATATATATTTGTGTATATATGTGTGTGTATATATATGTGTGTGTATATGTATATATGTGTATATATATGTGTGTGTGTATATATGTGTGTGTATATGTATATATATGTGTATATATACGTGTGTATATGTGTATATATATTTGTGTATATATATGTGTGTATATATATGTGTGTGTATATGTGTATATATATTTGTGTATATATATGTGTGTGTATATATATGTGTGTGTATATGTATATATATATTTGTGTATATATATGTGTGTGTATATATATGTGTGTGTATATGTATATATATATTTGTGTATATATATATTTGTGTATATATGTGTGTGTATATATATGTGTGTGCATATGTATATATATTTGTGTATATTTGTGTATATATGTGTGTGTATATATATGTGTGTGTATATGTATATATATTTGTGTATATATATATTTGTGTATATATGTGTGTGTATATATGTGTGTGTATATGTATATATATGTTTATATATATTTGTGTATATATATGTGTGTGTATATGTGTATATATATTTGTGTATATATGTGTGTGTATATATATGTGTGTGTATTGTATATTTGTGGATCTATATATTGTATATATATGTGTGTGTATATGTGTATATATATTTGTGTATATATATGTGTGTGTACATATATGTGTGTGTATATGTATATATATATTTGTGTATATATGTGTGTGTATATGTATATATATATTTGTGTATATATATTTGTGTATATATATGTGTGTATATGTGTATATATATTTGTGTATATATATGTGTGTGTGTATATATGTGTGTGTATATGTATATATTTGTGTATATATATATTTGTATATATATGTGTGTGTATATGTGTATATATATTTGTGTATATATATGTGTGTGTGTATATATATGTGTGTGTATATGTGTATATATATATTTGCATATATACATGTGTGTGTGTGTATATATATGTGTATATGTGTATATATATTTGTGTGATATATATGTGTGTGTATATATGTGTGTGTATATGTGTATATATATTTGTGTATATATATGTGTGTGTATATATATGTGTGTGTATATGTGTATATATATGTGTGTGTATATATATGTGTGTGTATATGTATATATATATTTGTGTGTATATATGTGTGTGTGTGTACATATATGTGTGTGTATATGTGTGTATATATATTTCACCACACTTTAATGATTCTGATAACAGATGGTCATGGTCCAGGAAACTACACTTTGAAAACAAATTTACACAGTACAATTAGTCAGTGAATGGCCTGTTTGTAAATGAACAAATTCAATCCAAATTACACAAATGGAAATTTTTTTGACTGCATAGGAAGTATTTTATTTAGAAGGGATGGGTATAAAATTCATGTTAGACATTTGAAGAGGTTAAAAATCACTGGAATCAAAAGCAAGAGATATATATATGTGTGTATACACACACACACACACGTATATGTACATTTATAAGAGTTACAAGACAGTCATTTAAAACTTAAGTTTAGATCTTTCTAAGAGCAATATGGCCAAATAGAATGGACCCCAATTTAAAAACTATATACACACAACAAAGTATCTTCTTATGAACCAAAAGCAAGATAAGCATTCAGAGTACTTGCTTTTAACTTCAAATCACTGAAAGAGGCACTGGAAGAGGGTAGGAAAGACAGACTTTAAGCACCAACACCACCCCTTCCCCATCCCCTCACAGTGACCACGTGGCATGGAGAGAAAATCAATGCACTTGGTTCTGTGAGACACTGCATTCATCTTAGTGCTGCCCTGTCACAGCAGAAAGCAAAACTAGTCTGAACTCAACTGACTCTCACCCACAGAAGGAGTATTTAAACCAGCACTAGTTGGAAAGGAATCACCCATACCACCAGTTGGAACTTGAATTCTGGCAAGCCTCACCACCATGGGCTAAACTACTCTGGGTCCCTAAATGATATTAAAATCAGTCTAGGCCACAAGGACTGCAACCACCAGATGAGTTCTAGTAGAGAACTAGGCTCAGAGCCAGTGAACTTGGGGAGCACATGACCTACTGAGACACCAGCTGGGGCAGTTAAAGCGGTGCTTGCATCACCCCTTCCCCAACCCCATGCTGCACAACTTGTGGTCCAAAAGATACCCCTTCTTTTCACTTAAGGAGAAGAGAGGGAACAGTAAAGAGGAATTTGTCTTGTATTTTGAATACCAGATTAGCCACAGCAGGATAGATCACCAGTCAAAGTTTGAGGTCCTATTTCCAGACCCTAGCATGACATTTCTAGACATAGCCTGGGACAGAAAGGAAACGACTGCCTTGAAGGGAAGAACCTAGTCCTGGAAGGACCCATCACATACTGACTAAAGAGCCCTATGGTTCTAAATAACCAGCAGTGATATCCAGGTAGTATGCTGTGGGGCTTGGGTAAGACTCAGACTACCTGGCATCAGATGAGACTCAGCAGATTCCCAGCTGTGGTAGCTATGGGGAGAGTATGGGGAGAGACTCCTTTTAATTACAAAAAGTAGAGGAAAACACAAAAGGGATTTTGTCTTGCATCTTATGTACCAGCTCAGGAAAGGGGTATAGAACACCAAGTCAGCTCCTGGGGTCCCAGATTCCATGCCTTGGCTATTGGAAGACATTTCTTGAATGGTTTTGAGCCAGAGGGGAGCCCACTGCCCTGAGGTGTGAGTCCTAGGCCTGGTAGCATTCACCATAAACCGACTAAAGAGACATTGACCATAAAGTGAACATCAGCAATATGCTGGCAGTACTCCCCATGGTCCTGTGGTGCTGGTATCCATGGGTTGAGGCTCCTCTGCCTGAGAAAAAGGGTGGTAAGATCTGGAAGAACTGTGTCTTATGGTTTGAGTGCCAGCACAGCAGCAGTACAATAGAACACCAGGTAGACTTATAAGGTATTTTTACTCCAGTCCCTGGTTCCAAGATGGCGTCCCTGGACCTGCTCAGAACCTGGGGGATCTTGAAACCCTGAAAGCAAGGATAGAAGCCTAACTGACTTTACAACCTGATGATTTTAGAGCCCCGGGACATTGAGGGAACATTGGCAATAACCAGGCAGTAGTTACAGCAGACCTTGGGTGAGACACAGTGCTGTGCTGGCTTCAGGTCTGACCCAGCTGAAGGGAGTACTTCAATATAAAGGAAAAGGATGTTATTGAGCAGTAAGAAATCATCTGAAGGTAAAAAATCTTGGTGGTAATAGTAATAAATATACAAAAACACAACATATTATAATACTGTAACTGTGGTGTGTAAACTATTCTTATACTATGTGGAAAGGCTAAATGATGAAGCAATAAAAAATAATAGAAACAACTGTTCAAGACATGGACAATATAATGAGATATAAATAGAAACAACAAAAAGTTAAAATTTGAGGAGACTAAGATAAGGTGTAGAGTTTTTATTGGTTTTCTTTTTCCTGCTTGTTTGTTTGTTTGTTTATGCAAACAGTGTTATTATCAGCTTAAAATGGGTTATAACATAGCACATGCAAGAATCATGATAACCTCAAACCAATACACTTAAAAATATATGCATAAAATAAAAATCAAAAAATAATATCATGTCACAAGAGAAAATGAGTTTCACTAAAAGGAAGACAGGAAGGAAGAGAAAGAGAAGAGAATACCAAGAGATCCAGAAAAAAAATAACAAAATGGCAGGCATAAGTCCTTACTTATCAATAATAACATTAACTGTAAATGGGTTAAAATCTTCAATGAAATGACATAGGGTAGCTGAATGATGACAAAAACAAGACCCAATGATCTGTGGTCTACAAGAAACACACTTTTCCTATAAGGACACACATAGACTGAATGAAAAAAGTATTCAATGTCAATAGAAACCAAAAGGAATGGGAATAGCTATACTTATATCAGACAAAATAGATTTCAAGACAAAAGTGCAAGAGATAAAGATGGTCCTTATGCAATGATAAAGGGGTCAATTCAGCAAGAAGATATAGCAATTTTAAACATATACATACTCAACCCTGGAGCACACAGACGTATAATGCAAATATTATTAGAGCTATATAGAGGTAGACACCAATAAAATAATTGTGTGAGACTTTAACACCCCAAGTTTAGCATTGGACAGATCTTTCAGAGGGAAAATTAAAGACAACTGGACTTTATCTGCTCTATAAAACAAATGCACCAATGGACATTTACAGACCATTTCATCTAATGGCTACAGAATACACTCTTTTCCTCAGTACAAGAATCATTCTCATGGATAATCTATATATTAGGTCATAAAAAAGTCTTAAAATGTTTACAAAATTAAAACAATATCAAGCATCTTAACTGACCACAATGGAGTAGAATTAGAAATCAATAAACACAGGAATTTTGGAAACTACACAAATGCATGGAAATTATACAATATGCTCCTGAATGACCAGTGGGTCAATAAAGAAATTAAGAAAAAAGATTAATAATTTCATAAAAAAAGATAAAGGAAATACAACATGCCAAAACATATGGAATACAGTGAAAGCAGTACTGAGAAGGAAGTTTATAGCTATAAGTGCCCACATAAAAAATGAAGAAAAACTTCAAAAAAAAAAAAACCTCATAATGCATCTTAAAGAACTAGAAAACCAAGAGTAAACCAAACCCAAAATTAATAAAAGAAAAGAAATTACAAAGGTCAGAGCAGAAATAAAGGAAAATGAAATGAAGAAAACAATACAAAACATCAACAAAACAATCAGTAGTTGTTTTTAAAGAATAAGATAGACAAACTCTTTTTCTGGAACAATTACGAAAAAATAGAGAAGACTCAAATAAAATCAGAGATGAGAAAGGAGATGGAACAACTAGTATGGCAGAAATTCAAAGGATCATTAGAAGATTCTATGAGCAACTGTATGTCAATAAATTGGAAAATCTAGAAGAAATGGATTAATTCCTATACACATACATCCTACCAAGATTGGACCAGGATGAAATCCAAAACTTGAACAGGCCAATATCAAGTAACAATTTTGATGGCATAATAAATGTCTCCCCACAAGGAAAAACCTGAGACCCAAAAGCTTCACTGCTGAATTTTCTAGCAAACATTTAAAGAAGAACTAATACCAATCCTACTCAAGCTATTCTGAAAAATACTCAAGGAGGGAAAACTTCCAAACTCATGCTACAAGGCCGGTGTTACCCTGATAACAAAACCAGGCAAATTCATATCAATAAAAAATAGGCCAACATCACTGATGAATATTGATGAAAAAGTCCTCAACAAAATACTAGAAAATTTAATTCAACAATACATTAAAAAGATCATTCATTATGGTGAAGTGGGATTCATCTCAGAGATGCAAGTATTGTTCAACATATGAAAATCAATTAATGTGACACATCATATCAACAGAATGAAGGACATAAACCATATGATCATTTTAATTGATGCTGAGAAAACATTTGATGAAATCAACATCTCTTCATGATAAAAACAGAAACAAAACTGTGTATAGAAGAAACATTTTTAAACATAGTAAAAGCTGTATCTGATTTACCAATAGCTAGTATCATGCTGAATGCAGAAAAACCAAAAGCTTTTCCTCTAAGACCAGGAATCTGACAAGGATGCCCACTTTTACAACTGTTATGTAACATAGTACTGGAAGTCCTAGTTAGAAAAATCAAACAAAAGAAATAAATAAAGGGCATCCAAATTGGAAGGGAAGAGGACAAATTATTTTTATCTGCAGATGATATGTTCTTATATTTGAAGAAACCTAAAGACTCCATCAAAAATCTATTAGATTTGCATTTCTGTGATGGCCAGTGATGATGAGCATTTTTTCATGTGTCTGTTGGCTGTATGAATGTCTTCTTTTAAGAAATGTCTGTTCATATCCTTTGCCCACTTTCTGATGGGGTTGTTTGTTTTTTTTCTTGTTAATTTTTCTGAGTTCTTTGTAGGTTCTGGATATTAGCCCTCTGTCAAATGAGTAGATTGCAAAAATTTTCTCCCATTCTGTAGGTTGCCTGCACATGCACACGTATGTTTATTGCGGCACTATTCACAATAGCAAAGACTTGGAATCAACTCAAATATCCATCAGTGACAGACTGGATTAAGAAAATGTGGCACATATACACCATGGAATACTATGCAGCCATAAAAAAGGATGAGTTTGTGTCCTTTGTAGGGACATGGATGCAGCTGGAAACCATCATTCTTAGCAAACTATCACAAGAACAGAAAACCAAACACCGCATGTTCTCACTCATAGGTGGGAACTGAACAATGAGATCACTTGGACTCGGGAAGGGGAACATCACACACCGGGGCCTATCATGGGGAGGGGGGAGGGGGGAGGGATTGCATTGGGAGTTATACCTGATGTAAATGACGAGTTGATGGGTGCTGACGAGTTGATGGGTGCAGCACACCAACATGGCACAAGTATACATATGTAACAAACCTGCACGTTATGCACATGTACCCTAGAACTTAAAGTATAATAATAATAAAAAATAAAAATAAAAAACCATAAAAAATCTATTAGAACTGATAATCAAATTCAGTAAAGTAACAGGACACAAAATCAATATACAAAATTCAATAGCATTTCTATATAGCAATAGTGAACAATATGAAAAAGAAATCATATTAATTGAAATGAGAAAGCGATTCTATTTAAAACTACAAATCAAAATAAACACCTTGGAATTAACCAAAGAAGTAAAAGATGTCTTCAAGGAGAAGTATAAAATATTGAGGCAAGAAATTGAAGAAGACACAAAACACGGAAAGAAATTCCTTGTTCACGAATGGGGAAAATCGATATTGTTAAATGTCTGCACTACCCAAATGAATCTACAGATTGAATGCAATCCCTATCAAAATGCCAACGACGTTCTTTAAAGATATAGAAAAAACAATCCGAAAATGTATTTGCAGCTGCAAAATACCCAGAATAGCCAAAGCTATTCTAAGCAAAAAGAACAAAACTGGAGGAATCATATTACCTGACTAAATTATATTAATGCTGCAGAGCTGTAGTAACCAAAATGGCATGATACTGGCATAAAACAGACACATAGATCAGTGGAACAGGATAAAGAGCCACAGATAAGTCCATACATCTACAATAAACTCATTTTCGACAAAGTGGACAAGAACATGCATTAGGGAAAGGACAGTCTGTTCAATAAATGGTGCTGGGAAAACTGGATACCATTTGCAGAAAAATGTAACTAGACCCCTATCTCTCAACACATACAAAGGTCAAGTGAAAATGGATTAAAGACTTAAATCTAAGACCATAAACCTTGAAAGTACTACACGAAAACTTTGGGGAAACTCCAGGACACTGTGCTGGGCAAAGATTTCTTAGGTAATACCTCAGAAGTACAGACGATCAAAGCAACAATGGACAAATAGGACGACATCAAGTTTAAAAAGCTACTGCAGAGCAAAGAAAAGACTCAACAAAATGAAGAGACAACCCAGAGAATGGAAGAAAATATTTGCAAACTACCAATATGATAAAGGATTAATAACCAGAATATATGAAAATCTGAAACAACTCTATAGAAAAACAAATCTAATCCAATTTAAAAATGGGCAAAAAGACTTGAATAGACATTTCTCAAAATAAGATACACAAATGGCAAAGAGCCATTTGAAAAGGTGCACAAAGTCATTGATAATCAGAGAAATGCAAATCAAAACTACAATGTGCTATCATCTCCTTCCAGTTAAAATGGCTTTTATTCAAAAGTTGGGCAACAACAAAAGCCGGTGAGAATGTGGAGAAAAGGGAACCCTTGTACACTGTTGGTGGGGTTGTAATTAGTTCAACCACTATGGAGAACAGTTGAGGTTCCTCAAAAAACTAAAAATATATCTACCATACAAGACAACAATCCCATTCCTATGCACAAACCCAAAAGAAGGGAAATTATTATATCAAAGAGATATCTGCACCCCCATGTTTATTCCAGCACTATTCACCATAGCCAAGATATGCAGGCAACCTAAGTGCCCATCGACAGATAAATGGATTAAGATAATGTGGCACATATACACAATGGAGTACTATCCAGCCATAAAAAAGAATGAAATCCTGTCATTTGTAACAACGTGGATGGAAATGGAAGTCATTATGTTAATTGAAATAAGCTAGGCATAGAATGAGAAATATCACATGTTCTCACTTGTTTTTAGGATCTAGAAATTAAAACAATTGAAGTAAAGGAGCTAGAGAGTAGAAGGATTGTTACTAGAGGATGGGAAGAGTAGAGAGGGGCTTGGGGAGAAATGAAGAGTTTTAATGGGTATGAAAAATATTTGGAAAGAATTATTAAGACCTAGTACTTAATAGCAAAACATGGTGACTATAGTCAAAATAATTTAATTGTAATTTTTAAAATAACTAGAATATTATTTAATTAATATTAATAATATTATAAAATAACTAGAAAATTGGATTGCTTGTAACAAAAAGTATAAATGCTTAACTGGATGGATACCCCATTTACCCCGATGTGATTGTTATGCATTACATACCTGTATCAAAATATCTGATGTAAACCATAAATACATACAGCTATTATGTACTCACAGAAGTTAAAAATTAAAAGACATGGCAGGTGTATTATTGAAAAAGAACAACTTCAGTTCAAAAGATGTTGAAGCTTGCAGATTTAATTATTCAGAATTCACTGTATAAGATAATATGGAAATGTAGAACTCCCGCTCCCTTAGTAAACAAATGCAACATTGGCTTTAAAAATAGCCCCTTGGTAGAGTTGGGACAGCAAACAGATGTTCGGACCCTGAATTGTCTAGCTGTTCTTGTTTGGTCTTTTCTTTGGTGACTTCCTTTATTATCGTTTTCATCTCACAGTAGCTAACAGTGGTTCACAATGTTTTCTAGTGACTTAAGATCTTATTATTCTGCCAGTTTGGCAGCTACTCTTAATTCTATGGTAACACTAGAATTATTTTCTCATGATCACCATGGTCTGTTAGATGGTTTTTAGCTTTTGGTCATAGTGATTTTTATATTTCTAACTACATCTTAGTGGTTTAAGAGCTTAATTTAGTACTACTCCATCTAAGAAATATGTTAAACTGTGCTATTTTTAAATACTACCATGATCGCCTCAGTCTGAATAAAGAGCCCATGCCCATCAGGCTAATGATCATCCTCAAACCACAAAAGACATGCATTTGAATAATGCTTTTTCATGGAACAAAGAAACTGCTGTATCAATGGCAAAGCCATAAGTCTTGACCATCTGGAGGACAGTTATTCTGTCAGAGCATTTTTCTGTGGACTGTTGGTGTTCCGTGACCTGGAAGAAGGGTTCAGTCACTGAAATGGAATATGGTGATTATGGTAATTTCCAGATATTTTGTTAGCTATAATTTTATTACTTATATAATTTTAATGAAATAACAGCTGTCCCTTTCATTATGAAAGTTATACACTCTTATCATGAAGAATCTGAAAAAAAAAACAACAAAGGTGCAATGGCAAAATGAAAAGCTACTCTTTCTTTTACCAGAGATACTGCTGTTGTGATAACCACCATTAATATATTTGTGCTTCCCCATACAGTACTTTTTCTAAGCATATATGTAATCATTTTAAACAAACTGAGATCTTACTGCATGTTTTACAGTATATCTTACTCTCTGAATATACTAAATGACCATAATTAATTGTCTGGGGCTAGAAGCGAGGGAAGTTAATTGACTACAAAAAGCACCAGGGAACTTTTGAGATGTCCGTGTTTAAGTCCAGATTCCGATGGTTTCAAAATTCATTGAATTGTTTACTAGTAATAAGTTCAGTTTATTTCCTATAACTAATACCGCAATAAAATTGACCAAATAAATAAAAATTGGCTTGGCTATAAAAATTATAAAAAGGTCAAAACACTGCTGCAAGACTTGTTTGGGAAACAGATGTTTCATGACCATCACAAAAGTTTGGGATTATTTAAAATACTTTATCAGATTGATGGATGTGGCAAATTAGATAACTTAGAAAATTTAGAGACAGTTGATTTTGGTGAAGGGAAAATCTTAAGTACAGAAGAACTATAAAATTGTACATGCATTCATACATATGTATGCACATGTGTGTGTTTCTTGGAGTAGCTTAGGGTTATAATTAGTGATGTCAGCAAAAGGAGGTTTCAGTGACTATGCTGCAAGCTAAGAGAAAGAAAAATGAAATCAGCTATAAAAGATGAGTAATATTTGATACTTCTAGATAAGGAATGGCAAAATATATTTATATTAGAAATACTATGTACACGAAAACACATTCTAATATTCTTGAAAGCAAAATAACTATGTTTGATCCCTGCAACAGGGTAACTTTTCTGTATAATTCAGGAAAGCAAAAATATGATTCATGTCAGAAACTAAAAAGTTCAAACATGGTATCTGTCATCAACACCACCAAACAGTGTATAAATATGCTCTTAGGTGGGGCAATCCACAAATGACTCTATCTTTGACAATTCTCTTTTCTATTAAGAAGTTTAAGATAAGATCCTAAAATAATCTTTAGCGAAAGATATAACCATTGAGTGGAGAGAAGAAAAGAATCCTGCCAGCTGCGACTAGAAAAATATATTATGACGACCAGAAAAAAAAATTATTATTGTTCTCCCCACAAAGAGAATATCTTTTGGTTATTTAAATAGATTCATTGGCCATTAATATATGTAATAATTTATACATAGGATGGCTTTGTAAATTGTATAACATAAAATTTACAGTCAAAAATATATCTCTCTTTTGAAATTAGCATCTATCTATTAACTCCTCTGTAACTTTTTTTGACTTGTAAATTGTATTTTTTTATTTTTTACTATTTTTCTTGACTCTCTTCTTTCCTTGTTCAGTCTGTGTCATCTTTAGTAACCTGGGTTGGAAACCTATTTTTTTTTTTTTTTTTTGAGACGGAGTCTCGCTCTGTCGCCCAGGCTGGAGTGCCTATCTTATATCATCCCATATATTTCTCCAAGTTCATATAATCATATACAAACTTATTTTTGTATGATCATAGAAGGAGATAGTTATCATCACCATCTTATAAAAATTGATAATATATACCTTGTTTTGTTCACTTAAAAATCTCTCAATTCACTTAGTACATCTGTAATTCATTCTTTCTGTTGGTCTCATGATAATCCACAATGTGCAAGACCCTTAGTTTAGTTAACCATTTTCTTATTTCTGGGGATTTACTTTGTTTCCTAAGCATACCTACATGCATATGTTTATAAATTGGAGCATTTCTGTCTGTGGATAATCACTAGGAGTATCATTGATGCGTCAAAGGGTATATAATTTTTAAACATTTTAGAAGACATGACTCTTTTTTCAAAGGAATATAATAACCCACAGTTTAACAATAGTATCTGAGAGCACTCTTAACCCTATAGCCCCACAATCAATATATTATTGTGGTTGTTAAATTTTTTCTAACCTGATAAAAGTTAAGTAATATTTTATTGTTATTTTATTTGCATTTTCCTAACGAATGAGTCTCAAAATCATTTAATTCACTTGGGGCAATATAAATTTTCTGGTTTTTAAACTCCCTATTCATTTCTTTACCCATTTTCTTCTGAATTCATTGTCTTCCTTTTAATGTGTAAGAACTCTTTACATTATAAAACCTCTCTTTCTCAACTTTGTGTTGCAATTCTTTTGTTTTGCAAGTCTATTGTCTATTCACTTTGTTATTTTCTGTAACATTGACAAAATTCGTATAACAAATATGTTTTTTTCTTTCATAGCTTCTAAATTTATAATCTTACTTAAGAAAAATTCCTTCACCTCTAAAACATACCCATAGTCTCCTAAATATTCTTGTAGAATTTTTATCTTATATATTAGCTGTTAGGTCTCACTTCCTCTGGAATTTACTTTTGTATTTGGTATAAGATAGGAATACGTTTTTATTTTCTTCCTGATGAAGAGCTAGTTGTACCAGAACAATCTGATGAATAATCCATCATCATCTCACCAAATTTGAAATCCTTCTCTTGACATATACACATTTTTCATTTATATGAGGAGCTATTTCTACTTGCTTATTTCTACACCAACAGCACCAATATTCACCGAATGCTTCCCTTTTCCTTTTTCCAAAATTCCCTTGAGGGCTCCAGTTTCCCTACAGCTCTCTCAAGTGGTGTCTAATTTCTCCATCACACTTTTGCTCTACTATGCCCAGTACCCTACAGAGGCAGGGTAGATGTTCTCTCTCCTTCTTATTGCTACATCCATACCCTGTTTCTCCTTTGTGTCCAATACCATCCTGCTTTGAAATCTGTGTCACCAGACTGTAGAACCCATTACCCATCACGTGCAGGGTCAGCTGCTAACCTGGATCACTCTCCCTCATTCTATAAGAGTTTTAGCTTTAGGATCCTTGTCACTATTTCTAACCAATTAGAATTTTGCCCCACCCACCATTCCGTATCCACTCCCTCAAACTTATTTTGTTGAGATTACCAATGATTTCCAGAAAGCTAAATTCAATAATCAATTATTAGCCTTATTTTACTATTCCTAGTGGTAGCAGCTGACCAGTTAATCATTTTCCTTGTTGTGAAGCAATTTATTATTCCTTTGGCTTCCAGAACATTACCTCTAAATGGTAGGCAGTCAATCTGAGCGCTCTCTCTCTAGACTTGGTCTCTATGCACACTGACTCCCTTGGCCATTTCATCCTTTCATAGGTTTAGATACCAGTTACATGTGGACAACCTCCAAATTAAATCTCCAGCCCTTCTGGCCTGACTCAATATGCCGATATTAAACTCCCTTCTCAACATCTTTACTTGCGTGTCTGCTAGACATCTAAAATGTATCATTTCTATATCAGTAAGAGTTCAGGGGAGGAAATTGAAACCACAACAGCTATTGTAAGCAAGCAGGGATCCAATACAGGGAATAAAATGCCAATAAAGTAATTGGAATGCTAGAGGATGTAGCCATACTGTTCTCCTTGTTTCTCTTCAACACACCTTAAAACGATTGTACTGGATGTTCCCCTTGCCTAAGTTGCTCTTCCCCTAAGTATAAGCTTGGCTACCTCTTTCCTCGGGTTATTGTTTAAATATCACTTTCTCTGACCACTCTATTTTAAATTGTAATCCTTGACCCCTACATTACCTATCTCTTCTTTGTTTTTCTCCATAGCATTTATAACATTATAACATATCTCTATATTTAACTATTTTGCTTACTTTCTATTCCTCCACTAAAGTGCCAGCTTGGTGAGTAAAGAATATTTTTGTCTGTTTTTTTCACCACTTTATTCCCAATATCTGGAACAGACTTAGTTCATACCAGGAGATCAATACATACTGGTTAGAGAAATGAAATAATAAGTTTCATTACAAAGGTTTCATATTATATTCTAATATCTACCAAGTCCTAGCCTTATGATTTTTCTTTTACATATGTTTTTTGGTTATTGTCTGGCATTCACTTTTCCATTTACATTTTGAGTTTGCTGAGCACATGACTTGCTTGTTCAGATTAAACTGACCTCTAAAGAGAATAGAGTTTTGTGTTTCAAAAGCTGGAAGATACTTCTTTTGCTTGAGACTGTCACAGCTTTTCACTGAATGATGACAATTAAATGATCTAATAGTTCAACCTGGTAGAACAAAGGGCAGAGAGGAGGATACCAAGAAATCACATAACCAAATTCTCTTTAGAGAATGAATTTTGAAAGAAAGCTTTAGAGTTAGAGAAAGATGTCATAACCCCTTAGCTAGAATGGAAGTTCCCAAGCTAGAGGAAAAGAGAATCAGAGGGGAAGTCAAGAGACTGGGTGATGTTGGGTGCCAAAGAGAGGTCCGAGTCCCAGGAGTAGGTAAATCACCCTAGCTATGTTTGTGAGATATGAAAGCAAGATAGACTTCTGCCCTGTTACTAAGGGACAGATCAGGGAAGTGGCAAGTTACAGAGTAGAACTGGCTGTGTGGCTCATTTGGAAAATTGAGCCTTAGGCAGTCTCGTGGATTTTCCTTCTCCCACGTGTCATTTAGAGGCAGTAGCGTGCTTTATATATGCCCCAACATGAGACGAATGCAGGAGAAAGGGGCCTCTAAAGGGACCCACAGGTAAGGAATGATGGGTATCACTCTGGTGACCTGCATGTCCATTTTACTGCAGCTAGGATGGACTAATAGGTGTCACATCAAATATCAGTGTGGACATACAAAATAGAAGTCTAAATGAAGCTTCAACACTTTGACATATGTGACCTCCTTCAGATTTTAAGCACAGCTCCAAAGAAAGGAAGGGACCCTCAGCTGAACTACAATACTTATATCCTGCCCTAGTGAATAGGATTTATAATAGAAATTCAGTTCTTTTGGAAAATAAAGCTAAATTTCTTACACGCCTGGTTTGTGGACTGAAATTAATTCGCATATGGAGTATCATTCTTCTTTCCATAACTTTATTTCCGTCCCACAGGTTTTCAGATATTGCTAGATTTATGTAGTGGCATATCTTTGGCTCCTCAATTTTCTAATCCTTACCCATTCGTGTGCCATTTTTCGGAGTATCTCCACAAGTTTCTGTAGCCCTTCTAGTATTTTCTTTTTTCAATGCATCCCCCTCATCTATCATTAAATTATTCAGAAAAATTTACTCCAGGGTACAAATCTTAGTTGAATCCAATCAATTGTTTCAAGTATGTGTGACTTTGGTTGGGGTAATATAAAAGTTATTAAAAATAATGCAAATCTGCTATGCAGAGAAAAGCTGATGATCAGTAGCAGGCCTGTTTAAAGGGCATTTGGAGAATTGGTTATATATCACCAACTGCATGAAAAATCAGTGCAAAGAAGATTCTAAATGTTGTCTACATTATTTCCTGAATGTTGTCTACCACTTTTGTCAAGGATAGAACTCATAGGCAAAAAAGTCAAGTCTGTCAAATCCAGGGAAAGTCATTAGTCACCTGCAATTGTAACTATTTTTCTGTCTCATACTCCCAAGTTTCAATTATAAAATCTCTAATGTTTATTTTTTTCATATCTCTTAAACTCATCAAATTGCTAAGTTCCTCAGTTCAGGCCACATATATTTTCAACACACATAATTATTATAATAATGAATCAACTTCATTAATGCCCTTAGAGATATAGTTCAATGCAGTATAAAGTGAGATGAGAAGACAACTGAAGAGTAAATTAAACAAAATACATGTAAAATGTTGAAGTTAATTGAAAACAGTAGAGAAGGGTAATAATCATTGTGTCATGATAATAATGGGAAGTCACACAAGATAACATAGAAATAAATAATTTTACCCAAATAATCAGTGCATTTTTAAAAACAAAGGAATGGAAAGTTTATGTTTCTATATTATTAATATTAAGATTACTCAAATGTTTTTGGAAAGAAGAGAAATAAAGAACAGATTGGATTCATTTTCAAACATGTCGTACTCACCTATATCCCTATCCACATATAGCCTTATCTTCATTTTTATAAATTAAATAGTACAAGTAGAATTCTGTGTGTCTGACAGTAGCAAAAATTTCGCATAAATCTTGATTCACACTCCCAGTGGTCTCCTATTACAACTATAATTAACAGATATTATGCATCTAGCATGTGTAAGCTGCAGATGTCAATGTTTTATACTAATGATATCAGCAATTTTTCTGTAAATTTGTGTTTTACTACTGCAGTTAAATGACCCAAATATCCTCAGTACTTCCACAAAAATTTTGCTCTGCATACTAACATGGAGTAGGCAAGAAAAGAAGTCTGCTTGCTTACAATGGACTTGGCAAAAAAAAAAAAAAAAAAAAAACTAAACAATTTAAAAACAGAGGAGCATGGGCCTGGAGTATCAACTGGATGGATGTATCATCCCCAGACACTGTGACATTCACAGGAAGGTTGAGATTTTTTTTTAGTGGAAGCCCATGTCAAAAAGAATATTGTATGTTTCTATTTTGTGAACACATCACTATTTCTTTAAAACCAGTCAGAACATAAAAATAACACTTAGTATTCACACACAGCCTCTCCCCAACAAGCTCTGTTTCTTCTAAGGAACTTAGACAAATTTTGTTATGACATCTTTGCTAACCTGCAGTGAATTCTGGACTTTTAATAGGGAAAAACTACCACATACCATTACAGTACAGGAATCCAATACCAGTTTGCTCACCATCTTGGGAATAAGCAATGTTCTGCCTTTGCGGATGCATGCACAGAAACAGTTTTGGCAAGAAAAATCATTTTAATCGGTCAGACAACTAATTATTTTGAAAACAATTGAAATTTAAGCATCTTATCTAACTAGGTTTTGTGACATCATATGATATTTTATAATATTTTTATTATGGTTGTTGGCAGACTATAGTTCAGAAGAAGTCAAGCTCCCTCAAGTCCTTCCAAGGAAATACAGTCAGATACAAAAGTTGGGCATCCATAATAATAATGAACTGGCCAGAGGCCATAATGCAGGGTCACCTTACACTGAATAGCCAAGTGATGTTTGTAGATCTTAGCCCTATGACATTACTGTGTCAAACAATCAGAGTATATGCCATATTCCTATCCAATTAATAGTTATCTTAAATTCTCAACATCTAGTAAAAATGTGTCAAGGACATTTGAGAAAATTTCCTAATATAGTTTCAAATTTTGGATGGTGTTTTCCTCTAATTTTCAGTGTTCTCTTCTACGTCTCCATAAGAAATTGACTTATGGCCCAATACAAGGAAGCATTCTGCTCATCGAATAGCCCTTTCTTCTCTGCACAAAAATGACAACCACCTTACAGGATCCACCTCTGCTTTGCTTCAGTGGAACCTGTTGATTAGCTGTTGAAAATAGCAAATCGTTTGAGCCAAAGAGTACCAGAAAAGCATGGAATAAAAAAAAATAGCTGTAAAAATTGGGAAAATAAGGCCAAAGGGACACCAATTATATATTGAGGACTCAAATATAGTGCCTGGCATATAATAGGTAATGAGGAAATAGTGATTAGTAAAGAACCAAAACAGAGATGATATGTGTGTCTTACTTCCAGCGAGGAACTGTTCTCACTTTGTAGACACTAATTTGGTTTCTGTAATGCAAAGTAAAGGAGTAAATCCTAACATTAGTCCTTCTACAAATATTTGTTGACTATATAACCTTGACAAAGGGCTGTCAAACTTCAAGTCTTTTTCTTCATTTGTAAAATGGGATGAGAGTGATAATGTATGCATTGTTTAGTTCCTCTGCATTCATGTGTGTGCAGATGGCGTCATGTTTATACCTGCGTAGTAAACTATGTAATATATCATGCTACATTTATTTCTTATTTTCAACATTTCTTTCTTTCAGAGTTGCTTTAAATCAAGCCTTACTCAAGCCAGTTCTTTCTGGTTCATATATTTTATGGCAATACCTGGTACCAAGAAATCTTGGTTTTTTATATCAAGAGGTTAAGACGAGTAAGAAATATGTCAAGCCAAAATACTTCCTCACAATTCCAATCAGATGATAGGGTTAAATTGTAATTCATAGATTAACTGGATCTGGTGGGTTAATAAAGTAACTCTTGCATTATAGAATAAGTTTTAGCAATACAAACGAAAAGTCTAAATCTGTGCCAGTCTGGATTATTATCAGGTGTGTTAGGATCATGCTCCAAGAAATCCATTGTTTTCTAACAGCCTTGAACTATGGGTATTTGCTCTTATAATCTCTTGTTAAGGAATTAGTGCCAAGAGCTGTCAAGCAGAACAACACTCAGCTATGGTTATAAAACAAAAATCGCTAATATATGCAAGCTCAAAGAAATATGCTAAGAATTGCTTCAGATGGATTTTAATCTGGAATTTTACAAATAAATTTTAGACATAGCATGCTTAGTTTGAAATACTATGATAGTTTTAATAAAATGATACAATGGTTAGTCATCCATACTGAAAAAGGTGTTATTTTTTAAATTGAAATTTAACTGTTAGATGTAATTTGAAAAATAAAAGCACTGTGCATAATCAACTCATCATATGAATACTGTTTCAATGTTAAAAACTATTTTTCTAGCAAAGTTCTACTGTATCTAAGCTTTCAAATTTATTGACAGGTTGTTATTTTGAATCTTACCATGCTTTTAATCTCCACACTACTATACCGCCTTTTAAAATAGCATTTTATTTTATTTTTGCCAACTCTATTATATTTTTCCTGAGAAATCTTGTCAGATGTTTATTATTTTCAAACAAACAACTTTTGGGTTTGATAATTTACTGATCTAACCAGAAAACTGTTTTTAAAAATCAATTTCAGTAATTTATATTTTTCCTTTCCTTCCATTTACTTTAGTTTTACTTTCTTCTTCTTCTATATTCATGCATTGAGTGCAATGCATTAATTCTCAGCATTCCTTTATATATAACACTTTTTGGCTAACATTTTTCATTTATGGAGCAATTTAACTGCATCCTTATTTACTTAAATAAGGTGCTTTGCTCATCATTTAGTCATCACTAAATCATAATTTTCACTGATTTTTTTTCCTGGATCCATGGGTCACTGAAAAGTATAATTTTTATTATCAAACATATAAAAAGTGGTGATATTGGCCCCCTTTATTGCTATTTAATTTTGCTATAATCACAAAATATGATCTTCATGATATAATATAAATCCTTTAGGAATTGTTTAGACTCCTTTTGCAGCCTAGTCCAAAGTCGTTAGTTTTTTGGAACTCTTCCACGTGTTCTTGAAAGACCTGTATTTTCTACTATTTGGGTGAAATGCTCTGCATCTGTTCATTAATCAAGTTCACTTATTAGGTTGATCAAATTATCTGTATTCATATTAGTTTTTCCATTTTATCTATTGATATTTTTTGTATGTTCTTTTTTAAACAATTACTCTCCAGTTCATTCATTATCACTTTTAGATTTTCTTTTACCTTTTCCATCATTTTAAACATACCTATTTTATAGTCTTTCCCAGATCTTTGTTATCTGAATTTTTGGGGGTGTTAGATTTGTAATTTGTTATATTTGCTGGCTCTTTCTATTATTGCTAGTTTGATCACATGATTTATAATTCTTTTATCTGGGCCTAATCCTCAGATTAGAGTTGGTTTGTTTTTGTTTTCCTCATTGAGCTTCTGTGCCCTAGGTTACAAAAATGCCCTTACAAAGTGATTTTCTATTTCCTTTTTGGGGGCCCCATATAGATTGTATGGTCCTTGTCCAATTTTTACTTTGTTTTGAGGGCTTCTAGTATTTAACCTACATAAGCAGTATAGGATTAGATGCATGCATAGAACAGTGCATGTGCGTGTATATGTACATATATAAATGCACAAGCATACGTGTATGTATATATTGATTTTGAACTCTATGTTATCCAGAAAATTGATGTGTTTGCCTGAGGATACGGTCCTGTTCATAGATGTCCTCCATGTGTGCCATTTATTTTTAGTACACCCTGCTGCCTGAAGCCTTTCCTACCTCTTTTCCCTGACTAAGTAGATTTGCTTGTTATTGCCTTTATACTTTCATGGCAGTACTGTCTACTATAGTAGTAATCCTGTTACTGGAAAGGGGTCCCTATCCAGACCCAAAGAGGTTCTTGGATTTCGAGGAAGAAAGAATTTGAGGTGAGTCTAGAGAGTCAAGTGAAAGCAAGTTTATTAAGAATGTAAAGGAATAAAAAATGGCTACTCCATAGGCAGCCCCGAGGAACAGCCTCAAGGGCTGCTGGTTGCCCATTTTTAGGGTTATTTCTTGATTATACGCTAATCAAGGGGTTGATTATTCATGCTTCCCCTTTTAAGACTATATAGGGTAACTTCCTGACATAGCCATGGCATCTGCAACTGTCATGGTCCTGGTAGGAGTGTAGTAGTGAGGACGACGAGAGGTCGCTCTTATCACCATCTTGGAATTAGTGGGATTTGGCCAGCTTCTTTACTGCAACCTGTTTTATCAGCAAGGTCTTTATGGCCTGTATCTTCTGCCGACCTCCTATCTCATCCTGTGCCTTAGAATGCCTTAACCTTCTGGGAGTGCAGTCCAGCAGGTCTCCTCTGCCTTATTTCACCCAGCCGCTATTTGAGATGGAGTTGCTCTGGTTCAAACATCTCTGACAATCGCACCCCTGCAATCATCCTTTCACATGTTTTTTACTTACTGAATTGTGAATTCCTTGAAAACACAAGCTGTGAATTCTTTATTCTAGCACTTAAAATTGTGAAGTCTGAAAAACTGGAACCAGAATGATGCAGAAACTGAAATGAAAAATATCCACTCAAATTTTTCCTCTATTGTTTGTTTTTTTTTTTTTTTTTTTTTTTCAGTACATATGAGGAAGGGAGGGAGAGTATTTTTCTAACGAAACAAACAAAAGAAAGGCAGAGTACCCTTGGGCACTCGGCTAAACACAGCTGTTAAAATGTGTATGCAAATGTGCCTTCAATTGACAGTTATCCTGAAAGAGACAATTTGACAAATTGCGTAAGATTGCCCTATCAATATATTATTGGTAAGCCTGAATACTTCCCCAAGTATAGCCAGGCAATAAAGTAGAAACTTCAGCACTTAATTGGTGATTTTGATAAATAAATTAATCCAAGTGGCTCATTTGTGTCAACATTTCTGCTTTGACTTTGAAAGAAATGGTCACTTTCAGTCTCCACTTTTGTAGACAAGCCTTAGAATAAAAACAATGCGTCCTGCTGACATAATAGGAAGAATATCTACATAAATGAAATGCTTTCTATAACAGCATACTTTTATATCCCTTGCAATAAAATCTTAGGGAAGGAGGAAGGATGTGGTTTCTTAGCAACAATTGTGTTGATGCTGTAAAACCATGTTTTATGTAAAACAAAATAAATAAAATCAGGATATCTGTATACATCAATACAAATCAAACCCCACGGTCTGCCAGTGCTCCTAAGCTAAAGCAAATAAAACACACCTCCTCTCAAAAATGTAAACCACCATGCAGATGGTAACTCCGTCTATGCCCCTTTAATCTTGGCTCATGACAGCCTACAGTTATTACACCTTTTACCAACCTAAGGAATGATCATTAAGCAGGTATCAGCGACGCTGCTACATATGCTAACAATAATGGTAACAAACTTAATAATACCTTGAGAGAAGGACCTAAGGTATGGAAATAGTCAAGTAAACACAGAGCCTAAAGCTACTATTACAAGGTTCCCAACACTGTTGCTATTAGAAGTCAGGGCATTCAAAAGCTTAAATGAATATTTTTCTAAGGTATCTTTGTATAATTGGGGAAGGAGGTACTTACATGACCTGATTATAAGCTCCATGAGGACAGGAACCGTGTTTGCTGTTTTTGCCACTAAATCTCCAGCACTTAGCACACACACAGTGTCTAGTGCATGGTGGGCACTCAGTACATGATGAGTGGATTTGAGAGGAAATTCTTTCCAGAATAAAATTAGAGACTGAATGAGGAAAAGCACAACACAGTTCACAGCTGCCTTCAAATCCAAGTGCATAAAATAGCTGTGGAATTAAAGAAAATTTGAATTATCACATAGGCAATACTCCTATTTACTTGCTGTTTTACAGCCTATTCTGCCATTATCTCAAGAGAATTTTATATAGCTCTGAGAGGATCCAGGCAAATGTTATCATTTCCAATTTACAGGTGCACAGGAAAAGTAGCATCGTGGGCATTTTATTGGGAATGGTAAAACCAAAATTATTTTTACAATTAGTAAGTGTAACCCCACATATCACCTATGTGATCCTGAAAGCATATGTCCTTTATTTGGGACTTTTTCAATATGTCCTCCTACTCTTTAAGAGCCTAGAAAGTATGTTGTACAAAGCCACACCTAGCATCACCTTTTTTCTTATACGCCTTTGTAGTACAGAGCTTAAAGGCAGGATGTTTGATTACATTCATCATGAATAACTCTTTGAGGCAGGCACTTTAATGATGGCTGACTCTCCAAAAGCATTGATGGACAGTTGAGTGGAGGAAAGAACAGAGATTATCCTTGGGAATTACTGAAAACCACAAGAGAGAGAAAGATAGGAAAAACCGCTGTCATAGGAGAGATCAGGTAAACACATGACAACTACCATATTTGAATCCATCACTGCATCATTTTTAGAATTTTCTGATTTGAAATTTCAATAAGGCTCTTCTGCCTCCGCAACATATTTCTGCTTTCTCTTATTTGCCAAAAAAAAGTTTTCCTAAACTTGCATTCCAGAAATATCCAGGTTAGATTCATCATTTTCTCTTAGCTCCTGAAGGGATGGTACATAAGCGTTATCAGCTCTAGTGCGGTCACTACTAGTAGGTTGAACTAATGCAAGCCTTGCAATTCTATGTAATTATTTTATTTGTTTTACTTTGCGTGCTGTGACAGCAGAATGTGCTAGCACTTAACATCTGGGAGTCTCCCCAGCTAGCCCTGCAGACATTAATTATTCCTAATGCAAGCATGTTTTAGGTTCAAGTTGGGACCCTTGTTGAAAAATGTTTGTTAGTACATTATTGGACACCATATTACACTCAAAAATACAAATTGCTTCCACTACAAATTCATAAACATTAACTGTCATTTGCCTTCAATACGGCCTATCTAGCCTATTACATCCTTTTAATCAACATTTCCACTCTCCTCAAATGTCTATTTCAGACATCCTCCAAACTACTCAATTAATCAACTCCTCTACCACCTATCCTTCTCCCTCTTCCAGAGGACCTTACTTTTTACTTTACATAGAAGATAAAAGCCACCAGATAGATATGATATATTCTCTGTTACCAAATTTATTCTCATACCTAATCTATAATCTATTTCTATAACCTTTCACAGAAGAGGACCCACTCCTGTCTATGGACAACATTCATCTATCCTAAGGCCCCATCCTTTTCAGGAACTTCTACTTATGGTAGTAATTATCCTTCTCTCTTTTGCATATTCAATCACTTTTTTTCATACAGATCCTTCCATTAGATTTAGTCATGCTTAAGTCTCCACCATTTAAAAAAAAAGAAACACAATAAACAATAAACAAAAAAGAAGAGGCTGCGCACAGTGGTTCACACCTGTAATGCCAGCATTTTTGGAGCCTGAGGCAAGTGGATCCCTTGAGCCCAGGAGTTCAAGACCAGCCTGGCTAACATGACGAAACCCCGTCTCTACAAAAACATTCAAAAATTAGCTGAATGTGGTAGTGCAGTCCTGTAGCCCCAGCTACTCAGCAGGCTGAGGTGGGAGAATTGCTTGGGCCTGGGAGGTGAAGGTTGCCATGAGTAGAGACTACCCCACCCCACTCCAGCCTGGATGACAGAAGGAGACCTAGTCCCTCCCCCACCAAAAAATTAAAAATATATCACATAACCTCACACTTTTTCCGGTTATTTCTATCTCTCCTCCTGTCCTAACCAAATCTCTTCAAAGATTTCTCTGTACTCATGATCTTTCTGCATTTCCTAACCTCTCATTCATTTCTATTTGACTCCACAAGACTTTCAGCAACATTACAACTAAATTCATGACTTCCATGTTGCTAAAAGCTAACGGGCACTTTGCAGTTCTCATCTTACTTTACTGCAACAACTTTTCATGTCATTGGCCACACCTGTTTTTTGGGAGACACATTCCTTTCTTGGCTAACATGATGCATTATCCTTTCTTCTCCTTCTCTCTTTTTTTTTTTTTCTCCATTTTTATTTCAAATGAATACTCTTCAACCTGGTAAATAAATACTGGAGTACCTCATGACTTGGTTCTAAGCTCACTTATTTCATCATTCCCAGGTGAAGTCACCCACACTCACGGCTTAAATCACCACCTATATACAGATGGTTCCAAGGTTTTCATCTTCCATGTAGACCTCTTTTCTAAGTATCAGCTCTGTGTTTCCAATTGTTTACCTGAAATTTCTTCAATGTTTCAAAGATACCTGAGGACCAAAATGTCTAAAATTGAGCTAATAAACTTCCTACCCAAAAGGATTTCATTTTCCCCCACTGTTTACTCTCTCGTTAAGAGCACCACTGTCCATCTTGCTATATAAGCCAGAAATCCAGGAGTTGTCATTGTTGCTTCTACCACCCTCATTCTCATCTCCAATCATCATAATTCTTATGTATTTTACCTACAAATGGGATCCACCCACCTCTCCTCTTACTCACTACTGCTTCACTAGTCAAAGCTGCCACCATAGCTCAACTACATTGTTGCTATAAATTCTTAACTGCATTGCTGGCAGCTGTTCTGGTTCCCCTCCAATTCATCTTCTTCCAAAAGCCAGGGTGATCTTTTAGAAAGTGTGGAACATATTACTTCCTTCCTTAAAACTTTGCAATGCTATTAGGTTAAGGATAAACAAAACTTTTTAATATGTTCTTTATGTTCTGACTCCACCCTCTTTGCCACATCAAACTCACCCTTACTCTCGTGCTGTGATTACACTGACATTCTTTTAGTCAACTATGTTTTCTTTCATCACAGAACTCTGCATGTATTGGCCCATAGGCCTGAGATACCACCTCCTTCCCTTTTGTAATTATGCTTCACGCCTCAGATCTATCACCTCTTCTTCGGGAAATCATCTCCCTATTACAAGATACATTCTTTGTAGTGTTTGCCTCAGCTACCATGTTACATTGGATTTTTATGATTATTTGTTTAACAAGTCTTTTTCATCCTCAGACCTATAGTTTCCAAGATGTAACAAAATTTGCTTATCTGGACCACAATTTTATCCCCAGCACTTTAGTTAGTGTTAGACACATAGTACATTTCAATAAATATTTGTTGAATGGACCCTTAAATAAATCAGAATGATGGAGAATGGCAGGGAAAAAGGAAATAACTAGCCAAAAGATATCAGTTAAAATAACACGTCAAGATATAGAAAAAAAAAAAAAAAAGCCGCGTCTTTACTTAACAAGAGGCAGACAAGAAATTCATTGCTTGACAAGACATTCCCATGGTGAGTAGACACTACGTGTGACATGGCATTAATTACTAGGAAGTTGCAACAATGGATGCCTTCTAATGTGCTAATTCATAAATGTTTCTCATGACCCTTTTACACCTCTGCAGCTTTTGTCATGTTATCATGTCAAAATGATATGATTTGCCAGATGAAATACAGAAGGTCCACTTAAACAGTTCAATTTGAATTTCAGGTAAATAACAGATTTGTTTCAGAGTAAATATGTTCCATGCAATATCTGGGACATACCTATACTAAAAAAGCATTTCTTGTTTATCTGAAATTCAAATGTACCTGGTGTTCTGTCTCTTTGTTAAACATGGCAATCTTACCTTGTGCCCATATCTTTTTTTTTTTTTTTTTTTTTAATCCCCCAAGACCGAGTCTTGCTCTGTCACCCAGTCTAGAGTGCAGTGGCACAATCTCGGCTCACTGCAACCTATGCCTCCCGGATTCAAGCGATTCTCCTGTCTCAGCCTCCCGAGTAGCTGGGATTACAGGCACCTGCCACCGTGCCTGGCTAATTTTTGTATTTTTAGTAGAGACAGGATTTCACCATCTTGCCCAGGCTGGTCTCGAACTCCTGACCTCGTGATCCACCTGTCTCAGCCTCCCAAAGTGCTGGGATTACAGGCATGAGTCACCGCACCCGGACACCTTGTGTCCATATCTACAGTTACTCCTCTACTGTCTTATTATTCTTTTTCTTCTCACTGTGGGTGAACTTAGCCTTCTGCTTTTTATTTTCATTTTCCCCCGCTGACAACAGCTTTCACTAAAGTTTACGCTGATAGCTCTTAAGTTGTTATTTCTCTTTTCTTATCACTTATCTAAGGCTCTAACCTCATACACTAACTGCCTGCAGGCCACTCTACCTAGATATCTCATCATTGTTTCAAATCTAAAATATGAAACATGAGGTCATAGGTTTAGCTCCAAAATGTGTAGTCCAACCAGCCATTGCTGTCACTTAAAGGAACATTATCATTCTCCAGGTCTATCTGGCTTTTTGGCTGAACATTCATCCGAGTGACTCCTTCCACCTGACTATTATATGCAGGCATTTTCTTAGACCTGCTGATCCGTCTTTCGTGAGACTTTAACTTTTCTACATTGCTGCTGTCATCAGTCATCTCCAAGCTTCCCTCATAATGGGCCCCCAAACTAGTTCCTCTTTGGATGCTCTTCTTTTAGGGAGAAATATTTACTTACAATATTCAGTCTTGGCACTGAATCAGCACAGGAGGCAGTGTAGTGTAAATTGAGGATAACTAAACTTAGCATACAGGATATACATAAAAATATGCAATGCATATGTATGTAGAGAGAAAATAATCATTACTATCATTAACCACTACACAAGAATAACTACAGTGTGAATTATGTGTTAAATATTAACTACCGTTATGGAAGGCAATGGGAAAATGGAGGTGTATTCTCTCCCATTAGTCTTAGTCTCAACTTTTTCTTTGAAATTTTGATAAGAATCCCTTCTATTTACATCGCTCGTGGATGCACATCAATCTACATATATCCATGTGCCAGGGATGATATTTAAACAGGAGAGTTCCCTCAGTGTCAATGTCTGAAATTTAAGTAGAGAGACCTTTTGCCTCAACTACACAAATGTCAATTGTCTATTATTTTAGCTATTTCTGAGCCAGTAAGTTCAATGCTTTTTAACCCAAATGCACACAAATTCTTAAAACTCTGAAGTGTGGCTCACCTTCAGTGTTTTTTTTTTTTTTTTTTTTTTTCTGAGGCAGAGTCTCACTCTGTCACCCAGGCTGGAGTGCAGTGGTGTAATCTCGGCTCACTGCAGCTTCTGCCTCCCAGGGTCAAGCGATTCTCTGGCCTCAGCCTCTCAAGTAGTTGGGACTACAGGTGCACACCACCACCCCTGGCTAATTTTTATATTTTTAGTGGAGACGGGGTTTCACCATGTTGGCCAGGCTGGTCTTGAACTCCTGACCTCAGGTGATCCACCTGCCTCGGCCTCCCAAAATGCTGGCATCACAGGCGTGAGCCACTGCACTCGGCCTTCAGTGTGAATTTAAGTCATCATTACCTTCAACAAACTGTTCGTGAATGTTCAATATATTATTTTTGTGATGTAAGTGGAGGTTTGTAGACATTAGTGATTTTAAATGGGGAAAACATCTTAGAGAGAAAGTGTAACCTGAAAGCTAATTCACTGTAACACTCAGAAATTATTTGCTCTATATTTATTTCTCAGCTTCTAGTGATGAACCTTTCCTCCATCAAAGGTAACAGAAATGGGGGTGGAAAAAACAAATGACCTTTCTATGGGAAAATGCTGCCTGCCCTACTGTGGGTTTATTGCTTAAATATTTCTTGTGCATCTAGTTCTAGATCCTTGAGGAATTGCCATACTGTTTTCCATAATGGTTGAACTAGTTTACAATCCCACCAACAGTGTAAAAGTGTTCCTATTTCTCCACATCCTCTCCAACACCTGTTGTTTCCTGACTTTTGAATGATTACCATTCTAACTGGTGTGAGATGGTATCTCATTGTGGTTTTGATTTGCATTTCTCTGATGGCGAGTGATGATGAGCATTTTTTCATGTGTCTGTTGGCTGTATGAATGTCTTCTTTTGAGAAATGTCTGTTCATATCCTTTCCCCACGTTTTGATGGGGTTGTTTGTTTTTTTCTTGTATATTTGTTTGAGTTCTTTGTAGATTCTGGATATTAGCCCTTTGTCAGATGAGTAGATTGCAAAAATTTTCTCCCATTCTGTAGGTTGCCTGTTCACTCTGATGGTAGTTTCTTTTGCTGTGCAGAAGCTCTTTAGTTTATATGACCCAGCCATCCCAATACTGGGTATATACCCAAAGGATTATAAATTATTCTACTACAAAGACACATGCACGCGTATGTTTATTGCAGCACTATTCACAATAGCAAAGACTTGGAATCAACCCAAATGTCCATCTGTGACAGACTGGATTAAGAAAATGTGGCACATATACACCATGGAATACTATGCGGCCATAAAAAAGGATGAGTTTGCGTCCTTTGTAGGGACATGGATGCAGCTGGAAACCATCATTCTTAGCAAACTATCACAAGAAGAGAAAACCAAACACTGCATGTTCTCACTCATAGGTGGGAACTGAACAATGAGATCACTTAGACTCCGGAAGGGGAACATCACACACCGGGGCCTATCATGGGGAGGGGGGAGGGGGAAAGGATTGCATTGGGGAGTTATACATGATATAAATGATGAATTGATGGGTGCTGACGAGTTGATGGGTGCAGCACACCAACATGGCACAAATATACATATGTAACAAACCTGCACGTTATGCACACGTACCCTAGAACTTAAAGTATAATAATAATAAAAAAAATATTTCTTGTGCAGTGTAGTTAAATTGGAGTGTCAGTTTTCTTCTTAGTTCTTCCTCCTTTAGTTTAGCTCATTCCAGTTTACCTTACGCTAAGCTTTCCCCATCTCATTTCTCTACATAATAGCTCTGGTGATCCCCTGCTGCTTAGAAAGTCATGGCCAGTGCCTCAGTCAGCCCCATACAGCTGTACATCACAGACCTCATCTTTCTAATCTTCAAGTCCTCTCATCATTTTTTGTTTCCGCTCCTCCTGTCCCTCACAACAGGGGCAAGTTTATCATGTGATCCAGACCTTTGCTCATGCTACTGCTGCTGGCCACCTCTTCTCAACCTTCACAATTGCCCCCAAGGCTCATAATACAATCATTCTCCTCCATTCATTCTTTAAGGACAATCACAAGCCCAAAATAATCACTTTCATGTTTACATATGATACCCTCCTTTTTAGCCATTTTGCATGTTGTCTCCCTAATCAAATTCACATAGTGTAAGGGACGAGGGTGGCCTTCTACTTCTTTGAGTTCCACTTAAGACAGGTCTTTACAACGTTTGTGATTTTAATTGAATGGGTAAAGAACTGAATGATATAGTGGAAATACCAGTGGGCTTGAATTCCGCAAATCAAGACTGAAGTCTCAGTTCCACTTTTTAATAGAATATGTTCTTCAACACAAGAGATTTTAGTTAGTGGTGCCCATTCCCCACCCTATAAAAAGGGGATAAACCAGCCATCCTAATTAAGTCATAGCATTATTGGTTGTTGTGAAGATAAAATCAGGTAATATTTTTGGAAACCATAAACCTGGGCCTTAAAGGAAATACAATATTTGGTATTCAGTGTCATTGTGTGTCTATAGCATTTATAGGTCAGAGTCCTAGGGCCATTAAATTACCCTTCTATGAATATAGAAATAAACATTTATCTACCCCTTCCTAGCTGTGGGACAGACTTCATATTTTCTTATATTTCATAATGGTAATACAAAACCAAGCAACCTACCCATGAATTTATTCTATGTTGGCAATGTGCCTTCTGCATAAATCCGTTTTTTTCTTTCCAAAGGTCAGATGTATTTCTGAACATATGCTCTAAGAAAATGTTTTTTTAAAAATTATTATTATTATACTTTAAGTTCTAGGGTACATGTGCATAACGTGTATGGAGTCAATGTTATTTCGGAATAAGAAGCCATTTAATGGTTCCCAGGACATGTTTCCTATTGTCTACCTCTTGTCAAATTCTTGTGCCTTATTGAACATCAACTGACACATAAAGCATGTTAAGAAATGTGACACGATTTTAAATAATTCAATCAGAACAAACGGCCAAAGCATTTCTAAAAATGCAACATATATAGTTAGTATGTGAAAATCAATGCTCAATAAATAATAATAGAAAATATTTATAAAGCACTTACTATATGCCAATCAATGTTCTGAGTGCTTTCCCCAATGAACTGGTAACTATTTGTTCCATACTTTATAGAAGATGAAACGGAAGCGCCAATCATGCAGTTGGTGGGTAGTTCACCAGAACGCAAACCCAGGTAGCTGAGCTTTTGAATCTATATACTTAACCACTGCCCTATTTGCCTCAAAGGACAAATCTAACTAATTCTTTTGAAAATTAATATAGTACTTCACTGTATGAATGGATCATAATTTATGTAGGAAATCCCTTATTAATTAACGTTTTGGTTGCTTTACGCTTTTGCCATTATAAACTTTTCAATGAATATCTTACTAAAAACTAATTGCATACACATGTCTAAGTATTATCTTGGGATTAATTTTTATGCATTTCAGAATAAAGTATTCCAGAACATTTATACTTTGAATTATTATTTTCACATGTAAGATCTCATTTAATAGACATGACTTTGGTTCTCTCAAATATCTCAATTTTAGGTACAAAGTACTTGGAATTAGAAAGATAAAAGCGCTCAGAGTCATATTGCTAACATGTGCTGCCTGTCAGATTATAATCTGAGAAGTCTAAAGTTAAACCTCTTACTCTTTTTACTTATATTCCACTGTCTTCCTATAACTAAAGGGGGCACCTTCTCAGATCGCATGCAATAGACTTGAATGTCAGTTTCCTCTTTGAGTCCTGCTCCACCCAAATGGGGTTCATCCTATCATACATCTCTTCATTCTGCTGTCTATAGAAAATATAAACAAAATCAAAGCCAAGAAACATCATTTCACTTCAGATGCCTAATTCACCACTAAGTTTTTTTCAGATTTTGAAAAAATATGATTTAATAAATATTTCGATGTCATAATATAACCATAAAACTACCCTAGACCAAAAACCGATGAGAGTAACAATCTAGTGAGAGTCAGGCACAGTTATTTGTGGCTGTGGTTATTTGTGACATCTTACCATACAAGTTTCAGGTAAGTGCTGTTGAATTAGGGGAGTAATTGAAGGAAATTTTTTTAATAGGTGGGAGAGGTTTGGTTAAAAATTGGTGAATGAAATATACATATATACCACAACTCCTACAATCCTCAATAAAATGACACTAAAAGAAAGAAAAGGGAGTTGGCCAGGCGTGGTGGCTCACACCTGTAATCCCAGCACTTTGGGAGGCCAAGGCAGGCAGATCACCTGAGATTGGGAGTTCAAGATCAGCCTGACCAACATGGAGAAACCCCATTTCTACTAAATACAAAATTAGTCGGGTGTGGTGGTGCATGCCTGTAATCCTACCTACTCGGGAGGTTGAGGCAGGAGAATTGCTTGAACCCGGGAGGCAGAGGTTGCGGTGAGCCGAGATCGCACCATTGCACTCCAGCCTGGGCAATAAGAGCAAAACTCCGTCTCAAAAAAAGAAAGAAAGAAAGAAAAGGAAGGAAAGGAAGGAACGAAGGAAGGAAGGGAGGGAGGGAGGGAGGGAGGGAGGGAGGGAGGGAGGGAGGAGGAAGGAAGGAAGGAAGGAAGGAAGGAAGGAAGGAAGGAAGGAAGGAAGGAAGGAAGGAAGGAAGGAAGGAAGGAAGGAAGGAAAAGGAATGACGAAATAGAAAACAGCATAGAAGACAGGTTAACAACATGCTAGAAGATGGAAATCCAAAGCCCCTTAGTTAAGTAAGCAGGTCTGAAATGTGTTTACTGAAGTTGTCTGTCACCAAAGTAACCACCAGAACGTGATTATTGTTAGCATTCAGACTCCTGTGTAGTTCCTTCACCTTGACGCTGGGCTGGCCCTGTGATTTTCTTTAATCAATGGAGTGTAACAGAAGTGATCTTGTGTCAGTTCTGAAGATCAGTTGAAAATCAGTTCTTTTTATCCCTTCTAGACTGTGAGAACTCTGATATGCATACCCTAGGCAGGTGTTTGGACATTCTTCTTAGAAGAAACTGACCAACATGGGACAAAATAACTACAGGAAATTCAAATAAGGAGAATTGTGAAGGGGATTCTTAAGATGGGGTTAGATGGAAATAAAAATATTTCAATGTACATCAGTCCAGAAAGCTGTAAGAACAGGACAGACAGTTCCAAGAAGAGAAAAAACAAACAAACAAAAAATGATAGAATAGTGATCTCCTTGAAGAAAGATTTTACAGTTATACAGGGGAGTTTAAGGAAGAATATATGACTTTATATTAAAGAGTAATCAAGTGAAAAATCAAAGCAATTATCTAGTCTAGGCAAACAAAGCCTCATAGCAGGTAAGATATATGTGTATGACTCTTTTGTGAATAATTTGTATAAAGACATTGACTACTTAATAAACCAAAAATTCTAATAGTATTTGGATGGTGAGGAAAGGGTAACTGAGGGTATGTGAGGGTGGTGTGGTAGTGGCTAAATCTACACTTTCCACAGTATATAAAACAGCTAATATCTAAAATTGAAAAAAAAAAAAAACCTTACTAGAAGCATATGCACATTATTTAGAAATAGGAAAGTAAAATCCAGAAGAACAGGGTTTTGACATGTGAGGAGAGAGATGGTGTCTTTCTTTGTGAGCCTTGAAGCCTTTATATAAGTTTTTAACACATACCGCTTTGAATAAGATACACATGATGTTAGAAGAACAAAAATAAAAACAAAGAGAAAGAAAAGTTGAGCTATAAGAATAAGTAGGAAGTTTTTCTTGCAAAACTGAATGTGTAGACCTAATAATTTTCAAACATCTCCTCTTAAGGCTGTCCAATATAAACAATGAGACCTGAATGCTGATTTTCTCCTACAGCTACGCTGGCAATGTCATACAGGCTTCCTGGGTTCAGATATAACGTCACACCAACCTGCAGCCAGATAAGCTTATATTTCTAATTTATGTTTTCTTATTATTTTTTAATCTCCAAAATAAGGTCTACTTTTTTCCTGGAAATTGGATAAAACCAACTGAATATATTAGAGTAAAAAAATATTTTCACGAAAAAAATAACCTCATGGCAGTTTTATTTGGTGTTTCAGTTTTGCCATTCTGGATATCTAGAGAAAAAAATGCCCAGAAGTTGTTTCCAGGCAACAACCCAAATGCAGCAAGCTGAGGAGCAAATGAACTCAGCAAGTGACAAGATGTAGGCATAAGTATAGGGAGAGATGGTGACATGTGACTAATTGAAGAACTTTCACAGTGTAGAGGAGACATTCAATGGATGGAGACAACAAAAACAAAACTGAGATTTTGGAGACAACTAGAAAATATAAAGTTTAAAATAGAACTGAAACCATAATAAGTGGGACATTAGCTTTCCATTTTTCTATAACGTGAAAAAATAATCATCTGAATCAAGTAAAAGAAGACAGTAGAAAGAAAAATAAGCCAAGTGAGATAAAGAGATCAAAACATCTGAGTAAAGAAATAAGAAAAGTGGATGAAAAATAGCAGTAGGAAAACAACAACCACAACAACAAAAAACCCACAAAGCAGAAATACTCTTCATTGCTTTATACAGCTAGAAATAATCCACTAGTAAATTTCTATCATTATGGTCGACTGTGCTGACACAGAAAACACCTCCTCTGGATTCAAACACAGAAATACTCAATGACATACATTTGACTTTTTTCAAAGGATATACTGAAGTCTAAAAGCAAGAAAGGGAAATCTCCAGCAACAAAAATAAAACTGGACCTCAAAGCAAAAGGGTGAGCAGGAGTGATATGAACTTGGAAGAAGCCTCAGGCCTGTGTGTGGCTAAGGAGCTAGAACTGAGATGCCTGAATAAAGTCTATCAAACAACATCTACTATTAAAAGTGGAACTAAGCGGGAAATGTATTTTCATAGGAAATGTATTCCCAGACACAAGGTAAGGAATCTTCCCTGTCCTGCTCTGCCCTACTCCCACCCGCAAATCAATTTTGGTGAAAACATTAATGACTGCTATAATGAAACACAAAAATGCACCAACCATTGGATAGCAAAAGGACAAAGGTAAGAATTAGCACAAGACTTGAACTCGGGAATCCTGAAGCAGTTAATGCAGAAGTGCACCAAGAGGAGTAGCCCCACTTTATGGGCATGTGAGGCCTCAACGGGAAAAAAATAAAATATCAATTCTACGTCTATAAAGAAAATTGAAACTTAAGGAAGAAGTAGGAAAAAAAAGCAAAGGAATCTGTTAAAACATATTGCTAAATGTAAATAAATATTGACAATGAATAATAGTAATAGCAATGAAAAGTTTGGAAAGGTGAATAACAAGATAAAATGTTAGATTTACATGGAATGAAAAATAGAATTTCAGAGTTTGGATTTAATCTTTCTGAAGGCTTGAGGAGTAAGAAACATTGATTAGCTTTAGAGTTTAAGCACATATGTTAAAAATGTTAAGGGTGGCCATTATAGGACCAGAAATAGAACCCTTTACCAAGTAAAGCGTTCTCAGTACCATTTGCTTGGTCTTAACTCTTCCTTGCCCTGATCTATGCATCTAGAGGCTTATCTCTAAAGATTGTATCAACTGGGCTTTCTCATCCTCCAGGTTCTTAGTTTGTTCACAGCTCTGTTACTCTGTTAAAGGTCACATCTCCTACTGAATGGGCCCCTCCTACAGCTTTTGCAGTTGTTTCACCCTATAAATGGCTGCCTCATCTTGCCCATCAGACTCGGAGGTAGTAACAGCTTCTTTTTGCCTCTTAGAGTCTGTAGAAAGATGCTCAGGATTATCCATGATGTCTTGTTTTTGTTAACCCTGCCCACATCTTTGTATGCAGTCTTTTTGTTCAACTCTTTTCAACAACCCCTTTGAAGTGTGTCATCTTTGCATTGCTCTTACCAATACAAAGATATAACTTCCAAATCAATGTGGAGAAGAAAAAAGTAGTACTGGAAAAAGTAAAGACAACTCCAAATCCTAGAAATCTATGGAAAAGGGAAAAGGAAAAGGAACAAGTATGCTAAATAGAAACATTAAATAACGCAGTGGACATAAAAGAAAATGATATGAGCAATAGGATATACCATTTATGTACATTTTGAATGAATAAAACAATATTATATATTGATTATAGATGTATATGTACATAAAGAAATTATAAAAGCATGGAATTGAATTATATATGCCAACTTCAAGCTAATGGTTGCTTCAAGGAAGGCATAAAAAGGAGATCTAAAAAGAAAACATTTAAATATATGTAAAATGCTTTATTCTTTTTTTTTTTTTTTTTTTTTTTGAGACGGAGTCTCACTCTGTCACCCAGGCTGGAGTGCAGTGGCATGATCTCCGCTCACTGCAACCTCTGCCTCCTGGGTTCAAGCAATTCTCCTGCCTCAGCCTCCCAAGTAGCTGGGACTACAGGCACCCACCACCATACCCAGCTAATTTTTGTATTTTTAGTAGACATGGGATTTCACCATATTGGCCAGGCTGGTCTCAAACTCCTGACTTTGTGATCAGCCTGCCTCAGCGTCCCAAAGTGCTGGTATTACAGGCGTGAGCCACTGCACCCAGTCTGAAATATTTTAATCTTTAAGAAAACTATTTGAAGTAAATATGCAACATATTAGTACTTTTGCTTATTTTGAGTAGTATACATGGGAGGTTATAAAACTTACTGCAGTGTTCTGTGTGTCTGAACTATTTTATAATAAAACAATCTATTATTCTAAATTAGAACTGTTTGGTTACTACTCAAATCCTGTTGTATCATGATTTTTTCCCATTTATGTGATCTACACTCTTGTCTTAGAATGAAAGAAGTCTTAACATGTCACAGTTGTTGGATCAAAGATCTTTCCTCCATGTGTATTAATGAATACTTTTGCTGTACTACCTTTAACATATAAAAGTCATCATCAAATATCTATTAACATGATTTACAAAACATGAAGAAGACACTGTCTCATCCCTCAAGGATCCAATAACAGTGAGACTTTAACACTCCTACATGATATTAATTAAATTAAAAAGTAGTTGCATTAAAGAGGCATTGTAGCCATATCACATTCTAGATTGCTTAAACCATCCATGGATATTTCAACATAAAGTCATGTGATCATTTAGCATTTTGAGAAAATAATAGCCAGCTCCCAATGACATTGATATATCCTAATAAAATAAGATGGATTCTAATGGCCATCTTTCTGAGAACTAACTATATTATTCACATTTTTCATTTTGTCATATGACACTGTAGATATATGAAAATGTAATTCAAATTTTCTTGCAATCATTATAGGTCTTTCTGCCTCAGATATAATATTCTTTTGTGCTCTAAGAAACAGAATAAATGTAATATATCTTGGCATAATGTTACATTGAGAATAGTAAATATTTTAATTCAATATTCTAATGCTTTTCAATTTTCCCTATGTATTTTTATGATAAAAAAGATAGATCTCTCTGGGACTCATGTCAAGGAAGAATATTCATAAACACACAGATTATCCAATTTTAATAGAGAACATTTCCAATTAGGGAAGGACTGATTTCACCAAGTTCTGGATTACATGAAGACCTTTGAGCTCCTTTTCACTACCAAGATCTGTGTGGGGTACTGTCCCCTCACTTGTAATTCAAGTCTTCTTTCAAATAAGAGTAGATTGAGGAAAGAGGAAAAATCTCAATTCAGGCTATATTTGACTTGATAGTGTTATAAACAGGTTTTCTTACAGAGAAAGATAGTAACATAGATCAAATATAATTTGGGGACTACACATCAAATCATTTTTGATACTATCTTCCCCAAAAGCACAGAGAAAAGGTTAATTACAAAATACTTATTCTAACACCAAATAGTGAAATGTACTTATATTTTCAATGATAATTAGAGGGGAGAGTAGCTGAACACTAATGCATCATCTCCTGTGGGTTAAGGAGCCTTGAACGTGTTATCTCACTTAATACTCAATAATCTTATAGCAATTCTACAGATGGGGAAACTGAGGCCCAGAGAGGTTCAATAATTTTCCTATAATCACATAGCAATTAAGCTGTGGATGCAGAATTCTAGTGCCAACAATTTTGGCTCTAAATTACCAATTGTAATAACAAATGGAATTAGGAATATTGGTTTTAATCCAGAATAAAAAATGCAAGTATTTCATTTACTTACTAGATACCCATCCAGACAGCACTCCGTTCTATGTGATCAACTGCTACATAAAGAAAATCTGACTTTTCTTCCACCTTTTAAAGTAGATTGATCCATCAAGAAGAAAAACTGTCCTCAAGGCTGGGTTTTTGCAAAGTGAAAACATATGTTGCAAAATGATTTTTCTCATAAAAAATCAAACATAGAGATTTTCATGGTGTAAAGATATAGTAGTTATGTTGACATGTTTCATTCCTTAATAATTCAATCATATCTGTAGAGTTAAACAAATGCAAGATTTTATATGATGATGGCATGAATCAGAAATGAATATTACAGACCTGAATGAAGGTCAAGAAATTAAGTCCAATAGTTTCAAAGGGTTCTCAGGGGCTGTGGAGGCAGGTAGTGTCAGAAATCAATGGCAATGACCTAAACCCTATAACTCTGATTTAACCAGAACCGTTTTGGTTTTATCTGTGTTAAGTAATAAACTTCTTCATTGAGGCATCATTTGAATATATTGTTTCACAATTGAAACAACTTGAAATTTACTTTTCTGATCCAATTGGCTCATTTTTCAGATAAGGAATATGGGTCCGGTTGAGTGAATCCATTTGCTCAAGCCTGCATGACCACTTTGGGCTGAGCTGGAATTTAAAAAATATCCTCCATCATGTCTCATTCTACACCGAAGCTCTCATTACTATAGGTAGCATACAATTAATGGCTACTAATAAATTATAATCTTTTCTATACTGTGAGTATAATTTCTATAGTGTACTATAGTTTGAAGCATTTTGTTTTTATGTGTGTGTGTGTGTGCATTACTTGTTCCTCATAGTTTTTTTCTATGAATTGGACAGTGTTAATAGCATTCATATTTACAGATAAAGATGTTGATGCTCAGTGAGTAAGTGACTGACTTAGGGTTAGAACACAGTTTTCCTAATTCTTAGTCCAGTGCACTTTCTTCTACCTCCAACAGTATCTCTGAATGTCTCCCCCAACCTAGATTAAGGAGAAGTATCAGGACTACTTCTTACCAAAAATACGTTGTGCAATATTTATTCTAGAATTGCATTTATTTCTATTAATGTTACTTATAAAGAACACTGTTACTCATGACTTTGCTGTAAATTCCAGATCTTGCTGGCACTGTAGTAATCTCACAGGTAACATTCCTACTTGTTTGAAGAGATGGGGAAAACAAGAGTTACAAACACTGGCAAATATCAAAGATCTATTATTGCTGATCAATGTGAAAAACACACTTGAATATTCTTTTCCACAAGTTTCAAAACAAAATTTTAGTGAAAAAATTTCAAGCTATTTTTCCATAACATTCATAATAAATGCAGACTAATTCCATCAATCACATGTTTTACCAAAAGTGGCATTGCTACTCACACTCACTACGTCAATGGATGACAAAAAAAAAAAAAAAAAAAAAAAAAAAAAAGAAAAAAGGTCAATGGATGGTAATATGCTTTATATATGCCTCTTCAGCTACAAGTGGTAATGACATTTTTAAAGCTATCACAGACTTTAAAGAGTACTGGCAGTTCCCTTAAGGAAAATGTATTTTTAGATTTATTTTAAACAGCTATTTATCACCCAACAAATATAGGTGTGTGTACACACACACAAACACAATTTCATTAGGCTTTATCTACCACTTAAACCCCTTCAGTGATAAATAAATGTTGCAATACATGTGAAAAAAATTATAAACTGTAATTCTCCATATAAATGCAATAAATCATTATTACATCTTAATCACGTAAAAACTAAAGTAGAGGTTCCTCTTCAAAGACTTTCCTCCCCGTCTAATTAGGAATAAATAGTAACTTTCTCTTAGAAGCAAAATTTATTCAAAGACCTGTGCTAACCTTCTTAAATATCTGCTAGCCGTAATAAAGAAATCAATGTACTTTATGTTCTTAGCTCCCACAATTTAGCCTAAATATTTGCCCTGGCATGCTCATACTGGTCCAAGCAAGCATTAGGTCATAGCCTGTGCCTCTTCCTTATTTGAAGGTGTTTTTACCTTTCTCAGCATTCCACAAGTTACTTCCTCCTTCCTTTGCTCTCCTCTGTCTTTGCCTCTTTTAAAAAGTTCCAAGTTGCTAGCCAGTCGGGACAAATACAGAATATGAGGTCCCGTTCCAGCCAATGGAAACCAGACACAGCAGGAGGGTGGATGTGTCAGGTTATAAATGACCCTGTCTCCTTTGTTCGGTGTACTCTCAAGGCAAAACTGCTGGTGAGTGTAGTGTACCCTTTCTGCAGAAAGTAAAAAAATGGCCTTGCTGAGGAAATTACATTTATGTTCAAGTGCTATTTCTTTACAGCACAGGGGAACAAGCATTACTAACAATAGTATCAGCTGCTGCAAGATAGTTTGGGATAATAGTCATAGCTTTCACTTGAAATATGCATCCATCACACCATTTCCTCACGTCTGGACTGTTGAATATCTCATTTTATACCTTCATTATAAACTCACACTAATTTTTGCACTTATATAGTTCACTAATTTTCTGCTGAAATTTCATCATTTGGTAGTTAATCTCATTTTAAGATTTACTTGAATCAAAAATGAGGATTCTTCTCTGATTTCTTATTGCATTCCCTCAATTTTGCCTGAAGCGATTTAAATTTTATAATACAAAGAGACCTTGCAGAGCATTTCCTAAAGCTCCTTTTCTGCCTCATGGGAGGAAGTGACTTGCCTAAGCCAGCATAGTAACAAAACTGTTTTGTTGTTGTTGCTGTTGTTGCTGTTGTTGTTGTTGTTGGTTTTGTTTGAGAGGGAGTTTTGCTCTGTCACCCAGGCTGGAGCGCAGTGGTGTGATCTCGACTCACTGCAACTTCCACCTCCCAGGTTCAAGCGATTCCCCTGCCTCAGCCTCCCAAGTAGCTGGGGTTATAGGCACCCGCTACCATGCTCGGCTAATTTTTGTATTTTTAGTAGGACAGGGTTTCACCATGTTGGCCAGGCTGGTCTAGATCTCCTGACCTAAGGTGATCCACTCACAGCTACCTTCCAAACTGCCAGGATTACAGGCGTGAGCCATCGTGCTCAGCCACAAAACTGGTTTTTGACCCTTGTCTTCCAATTGCGAATCAAGTCTTCTTTTATAACACCAAGCACAAATAACCTAAAAGCGTTACTTTCCCAGGGGAATAACTCTTCAAATAAAAATGGAAAAAGAAGTCTGTGCTTCATTGATCTCTCTGGTTTATTTTCTGAGAGCACAGTCACCTATAATGCAAAGACACTTTTCCTATTACTGTCAACACCACCACACTATTATGTTGCTACAACATATAGTGGCCATAACATATTCCATTATATCAGCAGATTCTGTATAATAAGAAACACAAACTCATGGCTCTTCTGCTCTCCCATTTAATTATGAATGCACTAAAATAGCAATACCAATATTATGAAGTTTCCCCAAAGGGCTACTTCAGTTATTATTTTTAGACATATATAGGCTTAAAGTATTTCCCAAAACATATTCAACAATAAAATTACAAAAAGGGAACTTGAGAAGACAATTCCATATGAAATCCCATTGAAATTATGACAAAGGATTCACGAAACTATGAATTCATTTTAATACATTATGTTTAAAAACATAAAGTGTACTTAATGGTTTTATTCTGCATAACATATAACCATAAAGTATCCAGAGAATGTTCTTAGTGAATTTGGTTTATTTCCTTCTTAAAGAAAATTACGAAGAATAGTAAATGGAAACTCACTCCGCGCCATCCCTGCCCCACCCTTGAGCAGGAGACCCATTTTTTTCCATACTTGGTAATAAAATGCACCTGGAACTACACAATTTTCTAAAGGTCATAAGAGGGAGAGGGAATCTGAACCACCACTTGCAATCTTAATCAGGATCTTTAGCATTCTCACTGCAAGCCTGTCAGAAATGTGAAGGGGGAAAACATTGAAGTGTTCATCTACACAACTGAAAATTACACATTTCTAACAAGAGTTCAGGTGATGCTGATGTTTCTGGTGCATGGACCACACTTTGCATAGCAAAAATTAATACATTAAGCGCCAGGCACGGTGGTGGCTCACGCCTGTAATCCCAGCACTTTGGGAGACCAAGGAGGGTGGATCACCTGAGGTCCAGAGTTCGAGAGCAGCCTGCCCAACATGGAGAAACCCTGTCTCTACTTAAAATACAAAATTAGCCCGGCTTGGTGGCCCATGCCGGTAATCCCAGCTACTCGGGAGGCTGAGGCAGGAGAATTGCTTGAACTCCGGAGGTGGAGGTTGCAAGGAGTCAAGATCATGCCATTGCACTCCAGCCTGGGCAACAAGAGCAAAACTCTGTCTAAAACAATAAAAATAAAAAATAAATTAATACATTAATATTTTACCAAGGTCATTAGCTAGTAAGAAAAAAAGAAAAGAAAGGTAGAAAGACCTAGTCTTCTCAAAAGCTCCTAACCAGGGTGTCTCAGCATTCTCTTCCAAACTGCTTCTCTTCTAAGAATGCAATGCCAGCCGGGCACGGTGGCTCACGCCTGTAATCCCAGCACTTTGGGAGGCCGAGGCGGACGGATCACAATGTCAGGAGAGCAAGACCATCCTGGCTAACACGGTGAAACCCCTTCTCTCCTAAAAATACAAAAAATTAGCCGGGCGTGGTGGCGGGCGCCTGTAGTTTCAGCTACTCAGGAGGCTGAGGCAGGAGAATGGTGTGAACCCGGGAGGCGGAGCTGGCAGTGAGCCAAGATGGCGCCACTGCACTCTAGCCTGGGCAACACAGCAAGACTCCGTCTCAAAAAAGAAAGAAAGAAAGAAAGAAAGAAAGAAAGAAAGAAAGAAAGAAAGAAAGAAAGAAAGAAAGAAAGAAAGAAAGAAAGAAAGAAAGAAAGAAAGAAAGAATGCAATGCCATATGTACAAATTTTACATGGAATAGGGACTGACTCATGATGTCATGCATGAATGAAATCAAACAATGGTATACATTCATATTATGTTACATGTGATGTATAAAGCTAAGCACAGAGTCATAACTCTGGTTCTTTAGTTTTTAAACTTATTTTATGGTGTATGGTTTTATGCAAACAAAAGTGATGCGTGAAACCATAATGTTAGAGGAAATAGAAAGAAATTATTTAGGTAGACAGTTAAGGCAAAGTGAGTCCCCAGCAGAAAACTTTCCTTTTAACAAAAAGCAGCTCAAAAATAGCTCCCTTTTTAACCTCATGCAGTTCAAAGAAATCACTTCTAACAACAAACTGCCTGAAAGAGCAGGCAGAGATAAGACAGCTCCACACAGAAGTGGGGGTGGGGGGAGTCTCCTGGGTAATCACCCAACTTCACATTTATACAATGGGCCCAGTAAAACAGTGGGCCTTAATAAGCACATTCCTTTCCCTTTAGGCCACTAAGATAGGGAAACTAAAAGCAGACCTGGGGGGCGGGGGGATGCCTGCGGCTAGGAGAAGATGTCTGGGAACAGACACAGAAACTCTCCCTCTCAGATAAGCTAG